>NW_027490041.1:7590000-7710000 GCF_041146795.1 Maylandia zebra
CAAACTCTGGAACAGTCGCCCTTCACATCAGGTCGTCACCAACACTGGACATTTTTAAAAGCCGGTTGGAAACACATTTGTACTCTGTAGCTTTCAATCCTGACCAGTCTTTATAGTCATTACTGTGTATGTTTCCTATTTTCTCTCTACTCTGTGCAGCACTTTGGCTCAAGCTGTTTTTAAATGTGCTGATAAATAAATGTAGATTTCTTTGAATAAAACAGTGGAGCCGAGCTTTGAGCTCAGTGTGTAACAGTGTGTGTGTGAGAGCCATGTAATGTCCATGTGTGCATGCTGACTGTGCTGCTCTGACCCCCCTCCTCCTTTCAGGGTGGAGCCTGCTGGAGTCCGATGGTTGAGACCAGGTCTGAGGAAGTGTAAGTGTGTTTTTAATGGGATTCATGAAAACAAAGCAGCACACATTCAACCATCTTCATCATGTCAGGAGTCATCATCAAAGTGTCAATCAATGAACAGATGATGGATCAATAACTGCAGCTGGATTGTGTTTGTTCTCTCCATCAGATTCCTGTCAACTCACAATCGACACAAACACAGTGAACACAAAGCTCCAACTGTCTGACAACAACAGGAAGGTGACACGTGTGGAGGAGGTTCAGTCATATCCTGATCATCCAGACAGATTTGATTACTGGAAACAGCTGCTGTGTAGAAATGGTCTGACTGGTCGCTGTTACTGGGAGGTCGAGTGGAGAGGAAGAGTTTGTATATCAGTGAGTTACAGAAGCATCAGAAGGAAAGGAGACAGTTATGACTGTGTGTTTGGATACAATGATCAGTCCTGGAGTCTGATCTGCTCTGATGATGGTCCTCGTTCTGTCTGGCAAAATAAAATAAAAACATCCATCTCCTCCTCCTCCTCCTCCTCCTCTGTCTCTAACAGAGCAGCAGTGTATGTGGACTGTCCTGCTGGCACTCTGTCCTTCTACAGAGTCTCCTCTGACACTCTGATCCACCTCCACACCTTCAACACCACATTCACTCAAACTCTTTATCCTGGGTTTAGGTTCTTGTCTCGTGGTTGCTCAGTGTCCCTGTGCTGAGTGGAGTGTAAAGAGTGTCTCCTGTTACAGAAACACTCTGACTGTTGAACAGATAGTTCAGTCTGTACATGTCTGTCTCTTTCACTCACAAACACGTTTTCAGATTCATGGATTCAATCAGTTGATGTTTGAAACTCTTCTAAATGATTCCTTGTAAACTTCTTCAGTCACAAACAAACAGGAAGTGATGTCACATGTGTTCCTGTCCACACAGCAGAATGAGTCTATTGCTGACAGTGATGTACAAACAGAGTGAGCATTTCTGAGGCCCAAAATAAACTGAGTAGTTCACTGAATGAACAATGGACTGTGAGCTCAGTTCCTTCATCATTAGTATGGATTATATATGTATATGTATTATATTAGTATCATATATATCAGGTGCTGCTGCTTTCAGTCATTGTGCAAATGTGCTGTTTGTAAGCTTGTAAAGCTGCAGTCAGCTGAGACTGAAGAAGTCACCTGATCAGTGAGCAAACGTTTCTGAAAACGTCCAGATGAACAGAATCAACCTTTTGGGATCAGCCAGCAATGCAGCATCATTGTTGTTCAGCTTCAGAGGTTTGCAGGAATGAACTGATGACCAGAAACAGCTGCAAAGTCCAAGAAAATACCAGCTGGAGTTCAGCTGCATTTGAAGAAGTCAAAGAAAAGTAAGGATGGCAAAGGGCGACGTTTTCTTCCAAAGAGCTGCAAACATGGTCGACGCCTCATTAGAAGAATCATCTGGACATTTGTGAGGAACTCTAACCAAGAAAGCAACGTCACACAGATCCAACAGACAGTTTCCATGACTGCAAGTGTTGAGTGGAAAAATGCTACATTGCATTATTGCATCCTCTCACCACAGGAGGCGCTGTTGGCACCACTGATTGCTGATCAGCTGTTCTCTGATGATCTGATTGATACTGTGAATAACGGGACTCACTGAACTCTGTGACACAGTGAAGATTACAGAGTTTAACTTCACCCTTTAAGACTGACCACAGAACCAAGTCCGCCAGAGCTTTTGTTATATTTTTACATGCTGTGGAGCCATTTGTGGGAGCATTTCAAGTTGCTATACATCAATACAACTGTTATAGCCCTAATTTTAATAATATGTATGCATTAAGTCCATAGTAACTACATAAACTGCAAAAAAAACCTCTGCTCATCCATCTCTGTGTGTATCAGGATACATTTGGTTCATAATACACAGAAAAATCAGAGTTATTACCTGTAATAAATGTGAAAGATTCCTGCAGTGATAACCAGGCAGGACTGAAACACATCCAAGCTGTCACCACGGTAACAGCACCGCCCATCCACAGGTGAGGGGAGGAGCAAAAAGAGGGACTTTGACCATTTTATACTAAAAACACTCAACTAATGTTTCTAATATGAAACAAATAAGCCCACATTAATGTGAGCGTTTATTAAATAATAATAATGATGATTTCCTCCTGATCTCATTTCCACAGCAGAGAAAACTGTGGTGTATATTGAGGTGGAGGGTGTGGTCTGTGGCTCAGGTGTAGAGTGAGGGTGGGGTGCACCACAGCAGCATGCTGGGACTGCTGAGGGTGGAGGAGGGAGTGATGATGACATCAGAGCTGCAGCACAGAGACCAGTGAACACACAGTCTGTTCATCTTTGCATAGATACAATATACAGCACAATATTGAATGACAGACACGCTGTGGGAGCTTCCACAGATACACTGACGTCAGCATCCAGAGTCCTCCTGCTGCTCCCCCCTCAGAGCCCCGTGATCAGCACCAACACATTCAGTTAGATGACAGAGTCCAGCTGCAGCTAGAATCAGCTCCCCTCTGTGAACAACAGCACAGCGTCAGTGTTTCACACTCAGTGAAAGGAGGAAACAGCAGAAGAACACCATGTGTGCTACGTTTCCCAGGACACACTACAAACTGCACAAATACAGAGCAGCACGTGGAAGGACCTGGAGCTGCATTTACAGAGCTGCAGACAGCGTGATGTCCTGTATGGACAGGTGGAAGGAACCAAGTCCTCAGCTGGAACACTCGTGTTTGTCCACAGACAGGAAACACAGCAGGAAACTTCCTCACAGAAGTGCAGCTCATGGATAACACACTTCCTGTCAGTCAGAATGAGGCTGCAGCCAAACACAGAAAGGTGTTTTTGTCCAGATGAGCCCAGAGAAGAAACACGAGTGTTCACAGACATCAGAAGCTCAGAGAGGTGAAACATGAGGTTGGAGTCCTCGTCAGCATCCAGAAGAGCTGCTGTGAAACCCTGAGTACTCATGACAGACTCTGATGGCACAAACACATCATGATTCAAACAGAAAGACAAACATGGAGCTCCTGATCCTCCTGCATGAGAACAAGCTGACATGAGCGCTGTGTCTGAGAGTGTCTCCCTGTCACAGTGACAATAACACAGCTGCTGCTCACAGTCATTAAACTGACCTGAGGTCAGCTGTGCTCCTTACATATGAACCATGTGACCTCACATCAGTGCTGTGGATGACTGTAGTCATAGAAGAGTAGAGCTGTAGCAGGTGGTGTGAGGAGGAGGTGGTGTATTCTAGTTAACGCAGTACTGAAACACTCCAGCAGAGGGCGCTGTTAAGTCCTTATTGTAACACAGTTACTGTGTGCAGTTAGACTTCATACATAATCTGCACTTATTTCCATCAGACATGCTGTCAGGAAATGATTGGTTTCTATTGATTCTACTTCCTGTTGACTCGTTTGATGACAGTGAAACAATCACAGCTGATTGTGTGATGATGTAAACTGTCACTGTTACATTCAGTGTGTGTGACATAATGTTAGTGCAGGCTGATAACAGCCTGGTTCTGTTAGAAACACATGAACGTGTCCATAGATCAGTGTGTGTTTAACATGAGAGCTTCAGCCCTGCTGATGTGTTAAATAAAGACATGCAGGAAAACTGATGAGACTCTGAAATAACTCTTTATATTTATAATGTAACTCTGCATCAAAAGAACAACAAAGGATCCCAGACAGGTTTCTGTGAACAAAGACCATTCTGATGTTTCTGTGTTTCTAACACTTTGACATTATTAGTAAACAGACTGCAGTGAGCAGCATTTATAAAGAGCTTCTATATAAAGATATGACAGCTGTTTGACAAGTTTATCACTCTGTGTTTGGACCTGATCAGTCCAGCTGTTTACTTGAAACATGTTCATTTACCTCTTCTGTTATATTCATGTTCTTGTCTCTGTTGAAAACACATTTTAATGTCCCTCAGATTTTTCTCCCAGATAAATAAATATAAAAATGACACAAACTGACTGCAGCTACTTTTTGTCCTTTCTGTCAAAAACCTTCATGTGACTCATGAGAGACACGTTTCAGCTGTTTGTGACAGATCAGAGGCCAACAAGTCATTTATAACACTTTCCATCATTGTTTAAAGTTCTCAGTGTTTCTGTGTTGCTGCGTATAGGATCTCCCAGCATCATCACTGTGCTGTCCAATCATTGTGTGCGAGGTTACCCTTATAGTGCGATGTGTGTTTGCACAAAGAGAAGCATGTGTGTCAAATATAAATAAGCACAGAACAGAAACAGCTGCTCGTTTCTTCTGTTTAGAGTCAAGTTAGTGTTTTGTGTCTTTGTTTGAGGCCTGATGTCGAGCAGAGGTGTGTGTAACTGCACTGCTCTGTTATATGTGTGAAGTGTGTGCTTCTCTTCAGCATCATCTTTGTCACTGCTGATTCCTTTGTGTCATCATGTGTTGAGAAGAGAGAACAGTTATAACGGAGGAGCAAAAGGAAGCCCTGAAATCTGCATCAACAAGGAAGTGTTGGCTCACCAGTGATCCCAGCAGAGCCACTGGTTTGGCTCCAGTTGTTCTAGATTCAATGATGTTGCTGCTACAGATACATGTCAGCATCTTTATTGAATTTAATATGAAGCAGAAATGGTGTCATTAGGAGAAGAAGAGGACAACAAGTCCGGCGAGGAGGCAGCAGCTCTTAAAGATGAAACAGCAGCTCAGCCCTGAGCTCAGAGAGCTGCACATGAAAAAGCTCCTCAAGCAGATCCTGTCAGAGGTTTGTCATCAACAGGAGGAACTGTTCACATCATAGGATGAAGATGCTGTCAGCTGGATGAAGAAGGTTATTTAATGCAAACGTTCACACTGAAGTCAAATTGTTGTCGTGTTGAACAGATTCATGTACTGATCGTCTCCAGAATGTTAGAAGAGCTTCAATGAATCATTAGAAACAACTTACAGCTGCACAGCTGTGTCAAACACATCTGTGTGTCATTGTGGGATTGTTGTGTTTCTACATGTGACACACGTCTAAAACATGCACACAATCTGAACACAAACAGGGACTCATGTGTTCCCACAGCCAGATGCTGAGAGCCATTTCCTTGTAGTCCTGTGTCTACATACATGAACCATTAGATGTTATTGGAATGATTGTCAGCTCTGATAGTTTCATGTGTGTTTAGCTGGACGCTGTTTGATCCTCGACATGTTTAAAGGTGTCCAGTCCTGAGACACTGGGGCTGGAAACAGCTGTGATGTCATTGGACTGTCACACAGACAGAAGTGCATGAAGTGAGCAGCCGAGGAGCCGCTGATGTTTTGGATTCAACAGCATTTGAAAGGTCGACACAGACACATTTGCACACAGAAAGCTGAATCTGTCATATGCCACAGTGAACTCACTGTTCAGTGTTTTTCAGGAAGCTTCTTAACTGCCTCTGCTGCCAAACAAGCAGCTGATGTCCTTGAGAAGAAGCTGAAGAAGTCTTCAACAACAAATACAGGAAGTGGACTTTCAAATACTAGATTCACTTTAGACTCACAGAGAAATGACTCAACCAGCTGTGTTTGACTATATGAAAGGTCAGTGTGTGTCTGCACACAGACTGTTGTGTTGGACTGTTATTCAGTTGTCTGCTGAATGTTTTCAAATGTCTGCATCTCAGCTGTGATGAGGCTGGGGGTCATGGGAGGCCACCGTAGCAGCCTCTTCAACATCATGACATCATCATAAATGCTGCTGGACTGTCTGATGGGCTGACGGTGAAAAAGCCGTCGGGAAGGAAACAGAAGACATTTCAGAGGCTGCAGCAGATTTCTTTGATTCGGGGCCTTTTTCAGCTTTATTGGACAGAGCAGTGAAGATAAGTGACAGCAAAGCAGAGAGAAAGGGGGCGTGGCCCGGGTCAAAGCCAGGCCAGCTGCTCTCCACCTCGTGGTCACCTGCTCATCCTAGTGAGCTCCACCAGCAGCCCTTTCACACACTTTACACTGTCAAACACTGTGTGTGGACCTCAGCTAACAACAGGCTACATTTAAGTCTGGACTACATGCTTTTATATTGTTTTTATTCCATCAGCAGCTCAACATCATGAGCAGCTTTGACATAAAGACATCAAACTCAAGCTGACTTTAAACTACTTTTAATACAGGGGCTCAAAAACAACAACATCTTTATTATATATCAGGACAGAAAGTCATTTCATCTCAAAGGGAAACAGCTTTATTTGGAATAACCAGCACTATCAACTGGTTTGGGATCTCCACCAGTTTCATGTCTTTGCAGCTTCTCCAACAAAGTTCCTGTAAAATCAGCATGTTTGTCTTTATTGGTTTGATAGTGATTGATTATTCAGTCCCAATCTGCTGTCATCTAAAGAACAAAATGATGTTTCTATGAGTCACAAAGCTCCAGATGTTGTCGGCTTCACAAAGAAAACAAAGAACTTAAACACAAAGTGTTTGGAGCCAAAATGTTCCCAAGCTGCTCTTTTTGAAATGGCAGAGGTACAGTGGTGTCTAACAGCACACTGTGGAAGGCAAACATGTTATTGTTGGATGAAACTTCATGAATCCTTTGTAGATTTGAGCTGTTGGAGCCTTTCTTTTCTCTTCAGGTGTACAGATGCTGAGGAGGCAGGTGAAGCAGGTGGAGCTGTTGTGATGCTGCAGAGGGTGTGTCTTAGTAACTCTGTGAGGCAGAACTGGATCCAACATTGTGGATGTGTTGATGTTGGAGCCATTAAGAGTCTCTGGCCACACTGTAGGATTTCCCTTTGATCCACTGTGGGGGCATTTTGGAGTCTGTCAGTGAAACTCTTCATGTTTGTGTTTGACTCCAGTTTATAGAAACAGAGAAATGTGTCATGCTTTTGTTCGGCCTCCACAAATACACACATTTGTTCATTGGTTGGACTTTTTGGAAGGAGACACATTGAAAACCATGTTAATAAGATCTTGTTGTTTCCTGTGGATCCGACACAGAGAGTGGACTTCAGACAGAAAGCGTGGAAGAGATTTTAGAGGCCGTGTGTGGCAACAGGAAGTTTCTGTGTGTTTGCTGATCTTACATGTGGAAAACAACACGTGATGTTTGTGAAGTTCTCACAGCATTTTGAGTGGGAACAGTTCAAACTGGGAGTAGTGGGAGTTATTTACTGATTGAAACAAGCTGAATGTTTCTGTGACCATGAAGATCAGCAGCTCAGCTGATCAATGAACTGACATCTATCAGTCGTTTCATGAGATGAAGTCATCAGCAGACATTTGTTCTGACTGTGTGATGAATGTCAGAACGTCAGGGCTCTGCTTTAGTCACTGCTTGATGATCATTGGCTCATTGTTGAATCCAGGGCCCAGTCTGACCTCTGACCTTTGCTGCAGGTCTTCTGTGTTATCTCCACTTTCATGTCTGATCTTCTACTTGTAGTCCTGTGTCTACATATACAGTGGCTTTCAAAAGTATTCGGCCCCCTTGAACTTTCCCACATTTTGTCACATTACAGCCACAAACATGAATCAATGTTATTGGACTTCCAGGTGAAAGACCAACACAAAGTGGTGCACACGTGAGAAGTGGAACGAAAATCATACATGATTCCAAACAGTTTTTACAAATAAATAACTGCAAAGTGGGGTGTGCGTAATTATTCACCCCCCTGAGTCAATACTTTGTAGAACCACCTTTTGCTGCAGTTCCAGCTGCCAGTCTTTTAGGGTCTGTCTCTGCCAGCTTTGCACATCTACAGACTGAAATCTTTGCCCATTCTTCTTTGCAAAACAGCTCCAGCTCAGTCAGATTAGATGGACAGCGTTTGTGAACAGCAGAAATTGAAATTGAAATTGCAGTGAAGTCAGCTAGAAACTTACAGTGACGTGGACATCATGCAAAGACTGCCAGACTCTGTAATACTGCAAATGATCAGTGACTCAGGTTAACACTAAACTTTAAACGGCACCTCTGTGTCTCTGTGTGCTGAACATCTAGGATTGAGTCAGGCTGCATCAGCTGAAGCTGTTATTTGTATATATCAGTATTTTTTTATTCAGGTGTGGGGAAAATACGTAAGACTGCAGTGAAGCGATGCACCAGATGAATCCCTGGCCAAAGGTATCGTACTCAAATCAGACTACTGATCCAGCCACATCAGCCTTTTGTGAGGTCTGTTTAAAGTAGACTAAAAGTGAACTGCAGGTTCCTGAGAGGTGGACTGTGAGCACAGAAACACATGTTCATACATACAGCTGCAGCAAACTTACATTAATTTTAAATAGATTTGTTACTCTGATGTCTGTCTCTGTGTTAGTCCTCTGACAGACTGGTGACCTGTCCAGGTGTGCTCTACCTACTACTGGGACAGGTTCCAGCCTCTGTAATAGAAATGTTCTGTTATTCTCATTTAAAGTGTTTAAGTGCTTATGCATATGCTTAGTTGTGACACTGTTACTGTTCAGTGAAAGTTGCTAAAACTAGATGAACTTACTTCAGCAGTTTGAGAAAACAACTCCCTTTACAGGTGCTGATAAGGCCAAGGGCACAAAACAGCACAACCATTGATGCGTTAGGTTTCATAGCGAGACACGTGAAGTGTGGTAGGATCAGTTTGTAACTTCCTCCCTCTTCCTTGGAATGCATAAAGGAGGAGGAGCACGACCTCTGTGGCAGCGCTGAAATGACTGAACTGTGATGTTTGATGTGTGTTGGCGCAGTAATAAATAGCTTGATCACAGCTCTTTCTGTGTTGCAGACTTTATTTAAAAAATTCCACGAAACCCCCCCCCCCCACTGTGAACCTGAATTGAATATTCAGAAGACATTTGTTTAAATAGTTCTACAAATCTGAGCTGTTGGTGTGTCCTTGGATTGTGTGGTAATAATATTAGAGCCTGCAATCTTTCTTACTGGATCTCTACTATGAGTCATGTTACCTGAGATTAGTTCTATGTTTACCTGTCAGCCTGGACGAATGTGCTGTGTGAAGAATGTAAATGACATCAGATCTGAACTGCTTACATCTAAGGAGCCTGTTCATATTTAATTGTAATATGAACCAATGATTTTCTGATTGATTGCTGATATATACAGTGGGGCAAAAAAGTATTTAGTCAGCCACCGATTGTCATCATTTTAGGTGGGGGAACTTGCACAGAGGTCAGTAATTTGCACCAGAGGTACACTTCAACTGTGAGAGACAGAATGTGAAAAAAAAAATCCATGAATCCACATGGTAGGATTTGTAAAGAATTTATTCGTAAATCAGGGTGGAAAATAAGTATTTGGTCAATAACAAAAATACAACTCAATACTTTGTAACATAACCTTTGTTGGCAATAACAGAGGTCAAACGTTTACTATAGGTCTTTACCAGGTTTGCACACACAGTAGCTGGTATTTTGGCCCATTCCTCCATGCAGATCTTCTCGAGAGCAGTGATGTTTTGGGGCTGTCGCCGAGCAACACGGACTTTCAACTCCCGCCACAGATTTTCTATGGGGTTGAGGTCTGGAGACTGGCTAGGCCACTCCAGGACTTTCAAATGCTTCTTACGGAGCCACTCCTTTGTTGCCCGGGCGGTGTGTCTTGGATCATTGTCATGTTGGAAGACCCAGCCTCGTTTCATCTTCAAAGTTCTCACTGATGGAAGGAGGTTTCGGCTCAAGATCTCACGATACATGGCCCCATTCATTCTGTCCTTAACACGGATCAGTCGTCCTGTCCCCTTGGCAGAAAAACAGCCCCATAGCATGATGTTTCCACCCCCATGCTTCACAGTAGGTATGGTGTTCTTGGGATGCAACTCAGTATTCTTCGTCCTCCAAACACGACGAGTTGAGTTTATACCAAAAAGTTCTACTTTGGTTTCATCTGACCACATGACATTCTCCCAATCCTCTGCTGTATCATCCATGTGCTCTCTGGCAAACTTCAGACGGGCCTGGACATGCACTGGCTTCAGCAGCGGAACACGTCTGGCACTGCGGGATTTGATTCCCTGCCGTTGTAGTGTGTTACTGATGGTGACCTTTGTTACTTTGGTCCCAGCTCTCTGCAGGTCATTCACCAGGTCCCCCCGTGTGGTTCTGGGATCTTTGCTCACCGTTCTCATGATCATTTTGACCCCACGGGATGAGATCTTGCGTGGAGCCCCAGATCGTGGGAGATTATCAGTGGTCTTGTATGTCTTCCATTTTCTGATGATTGCTCCCACAGTTGATTTTTTCACACCAAGCTGCTTGCCTATTGTAGATTCACTCTTCCCAGTCTGGTGCAGGTCTACAATACTTTTCCTGGTGTCCTTCGAAAGCTCTTTGGTCTTGGCCATGGCGGAGTTTGGAGTCTGACTGTTTGAGGCTGTGGACAGGTGTCTTTTATACAGATGATGAGTTCAAACAGGTGCCATTCATACAGGTAACGAGTGGGGGACAGAAAAGCGTCTTACAGAAGACGTTACAGGTCTGTGAGAGCCAGAGATCTTCCATGTTTGAGGTGACCAAATACTTATTTTCCACCCTGATTTACGGATAAATTCTTTACAAATCCTACCATGTGAATTCATGGATTTTCTTTCACATTCTGTCTCTCACAGTTGACGTGTACCTCTGGTGCAAATTACTGACCTCTGTCATCATTTTAAGTGGGGGAACTTGCACAATCGGTGGCTGACTAAATACTTTTTTGCCCCACTGTGTGTGTGTGTGTGTGTGTGTGTGTGTGTATATATATATATATATATATATATATATATATATATATATATATATATATATATTTTTTTTTTTTTTTTACATACATAGTTTTTTGTTGCCTTATGGTTCCAAGCGCTGTCACCAATCTTTGCATTTTGTTATTATCTCATGACACTTGTTTAATCAGCTACCATCTCTCCTGTGGACTTTTTAATGTCTACAGTCTCAGACCAACACAGCCCTGCCCTTCCCATATTAGATTCTTGATGAATGTGTGTTGTTGTTATTCAGCCTGGTTCAATGTGCCCCTTTTTAACTTTGAGCACCCGCCCCTTTAAACCTCTCTGCACAGCCCTGCACTGAACTCACTATCTTCTCCCTCTAACAGCCTCCACATGTTCTCACTGTAATTTCCCCTCATGAATGAATTTATGCTGCACTAATGTGAATGTTTGCAGGGAAATCAAACGCATTTCACACGCAGTACTCGAGCTGACTTACCTTTGTTTGAATGACGACTTGTACGCGCTGACTCCACAGATAAGGTACGAAAATATATCAGGCTACGTCTTCAGGGTTTCTACTCCACGGCCGTATTTCATACGGGTCCACATTTCCACTGCACGCTATTTTCTGCAAATACCGCCGCTTTGCCTCTGGACGCAATCGGTCTCTATACAGTCCATTCTCTTTTGAGCTGCTTTTAAGCATCTTGTAATCGTCGTTCCAACACAGTGTGTTTGTTTTGATTCGTAGACCTCGAAAATGGTGCCGCGCTCCCACAATGCATTGCGGCGTGACGTCAACTCCAAAGCCCTATAGAACATGTTCTTTTTCATTGTCAAAATTATCAGGAATGAAGAAGAAAACTGATTCAAAACCTGTGGAACCTGCCAAAAAACAAGTTTTACTGCAAAGGATTTCTAGATGTGAAGGTTTTGTGGCTTTTTTCAGTTTCTAAAACAAACTCATTTGTACAGAAGGATATGAGGATGTATATGTCCGGTGGTGGGTTTTTTTCTTCTTGATTTAATGTATTCATTTATCTCTTCACTTAATCTTTCTTTATGTTTTTTTTTTTTTTTGATTTGGCATGAGCGATTTCCGGTCCTCACTCCAAGCCAGTTGGTGGCGGTAATGCACCACATGTTCTATCACAGCTGCGTCCGAGAGGACAGGAAACGTCTGTGTGCGTCTGCAAACCAGGTAACTACACTCATCTGAGCCTCTCTGCTAGTCGTTATTAGTTGGAGGGTTTTGCGTCACTTTCTCTCGGCTTGATAAAGGGCTGTATAGAAATCTCTGGTACGTAACACGTAACGTCATTTTTAGGGAGCGTCGCAGAGAAGTGAGGCTGTTTCTTTGTTTTTGTCGAGTTTTGATTGAAGACATGTTTCCAGTCCGTTTTTTACTCGTTTGTTTTTTCATTAATAACTTTACATTATCACAGAGAACAAGAAGGCGCTTTGTTTGTCACATTCACCTTATGTCTGTGAAGGTTCTCAGTCATCCAGGTCATCGTAGTCAAAGGAGCTTGCAAAGAAAAGCGTCTGGACTTCTTTAAGTTACTTGAAGACGTTTCACCTTCATCCGAGAAGCTTCTTCAGTTCTAAGGTCAAATGGTGGAGAGTCCCAGATATAAGCCTAGTGGGAGTGACCCCCCACAGAGGGACAAAAGGACCCCCTGATGATCCTCTAATCACCTGAGCCAAGGTGTGAAACTGGGTGTGGGTCCCAATCAGCCAGTTTCGGGTGAGTTCATTGTGAAACCTGGCCCCACCTTATCATGCGAATTCCTGAGGTCAGATGGCCCAGGATGTGAGTGGGCGTTAAGGCGTCTGGGAAGGGATCTCAAAACTGGATTATAGATGGCAGAGAGTTGGTGTCGTAAACCCCGCCTCTGTTCAAAGATGGTCACTCACAGTGGACATAGATGGCTTCTTTCACTCCTCTTTCAAACCATCTGTCCTCTCTGTCCAAAATGTGAACATTGGCATCCTCGAAAGAGTGTCCTTTATCCTTAAGATGCAGATGGACTGCTGAGTCTTGTCCTGTGGAGGTGGCTCTTCTATGTTGTGCCATGCGCTTGTGAAGTGGCAGCCACTTGGCAGCCACAGTGAAAAATGGCTGAGATGGCTGCAGCTGTACGTGTGAGGTACCTACATATTTCAAGATGAATTTGCAGAGATGTCATGTTTGGTGCTTACAGACATCACACTGCATTTTGTGATTTCGTAGCTATTGTTGTGATATTTTGGAGCTTCCCATGATCACCGTGACAGTCATTCATTTTAACATAACCTTTCTATTCCTTTCAGGGATCCTCATTTTTTTGGTACGGAAGATCAGCAGCTGTGTCGACAGGCAACAGGTAACGGCATGCTTTTCTGTTAGTACTGTAGACCTTGGTCTGGTGCTCTTTTTTAGTTTAACACAGTATTTTCATTTGCCGAAGTGTAAAAAGCTTGTTCCAGGAGAAACAAACTTTAGTGAGTTCTGCAAAATGATTCCCACCATTGCACACTCTGTCAGCCTCCAGTGTGCCCTTTTTTTGTCCTTTAACTGAAGAAAGTCGGTAGTCAGAACATATGAGATAAGTGAGATCCTCATTTTGCCTGCTTATTTCAAGATACAACATTTTCACAAACTGCTGTAGGATAACCTTGCTATTTGTCTTTTCCAACACTTCTACATTCATCCATATTTCCTTGTCTGCTTCTTTCCAGGTGAAAAGTACCTGAAATGGGTGAAAGATTTTGTTTCCAAAAACAAAAGCATGTGCGTTCACCTGAAGAAGCCAAGTGGTGCTGACCTGTGGATAGAGATAGAAGAGCTTGAGAACACCAAATACAACGGGATGATGATGAAGTTAACGCCTGGGGAAAATTCTACCTTCCCGAGATTGTAAAAATGCAGGTTATTGGTGTGGTAAAGGGCACCTCATGTCCATGTGACGAGCTTGTGCTGATGACGTGTGAGGACAAAAAGCTGTACGGCTATGACGGAGAGGAGCTGCATCTGGTGGCTTCCAGTTTCCTGGAACTATGTGACAAAACGATAGAGTATCCAGCATCCAAGCGCTACTACAATGGAGAGGCCTTCAAAGATATGGTGAGAAGTTAGACTGCTAAGAATAAGACTGGGGATGCCTAGTGTTAGAGATCAATCACCTGAGCTTCTCTTTGTATTGTTGTGTGTTCTGTTTAGACTGAGGAGGACTGGAAAAAGGTTAAGATGAGTGATGTGGGGAGGAAACTGCAGGAAGAACATAAAAAGCTGGTAAATGAAACCCAGTCAGCGTTCGTAAGCCTAATATCATAGGTGGGTATTGGAGCTGAGTATCATCACTGATTTCTAGAACCTGTTCAATTCCAATTCACAAGGTCCCAATTAGATTCCATTTAATTCTTACTCAGAGAGTCAGAAACATTATAATTCTGATCATTTATCAGTACTGACACTTGTGAAACTTCATCAGAGGTGTGAGCATCACAGCAGATGCTTTTGTGACAAAGTAACTGAGGATAAAACACAAAACCATGAAGCAGATTTTCCTGGCCTAGCTTTTTACAGTAGATAACCTTAAAAATATTATTCTGCAGTAGAACAAAAGCAGACGAGAACCACGACTCAACAAATGTACATTGGCTGATGCTGCTGAAGTGATTCAGAGGTTTTAATAAGAGGTTTTAATAGAGACACAGCAGAGCATTTTGCAGTTTCACTTAATTTGAAAAAAATAAATAAAATTTGGTATTGAACAGCAGAAATGAGGCTGTCTTGTCGGAAGTCATTAAAAAAAAAAAACGGCTGTAAACAACGGTAGACTGCTTCATAACAAGCAAGCGAATAATGCCAAAAACAGAGATTTGAGATGGGAAACGGTGTTCTTAAAGTACACTGAGAGAGGCAGAGAGCTGTGCTGTGTTCTTTTTCTGTGTGTGTTTTAATGGTGGTGGAAGCAAACCAGCAAAAGTAAGAGGGAATTCATGACAATGTTTATGTCAAGCGAAATGTGTCTTCTTTTGCTGCTGGTTTGGTTAGAGAGAGACAAAACGTGCAGCTTCAGGATCTGAGCAGCTTTCAGCACCAACGGCATCACAGCTCAGACTTGGATTCAGGATTAAGCCCTTTATGTTTGACTGTAGTGATTGTAGCTCTGTCCTTGTTATTAATCGCTTTAGTCAAACACAGCTATTGTTTGCTGGGATGTGTATATCCTTGACAGTTTGTATCTCACAGTTATCAAAGACACTGTGGATAATCATCAAGAGATTGTTGTCCTCTTAATAATGACCTATTTGATTGTTTGTTTTTTCTTCTTCTTACAGATTCTGGTATTTGGCCAAAAGAGAGCTTCACAATTCTTGGCTTCACCTGTGGTAGAAAAATGACTAAAGTTATGCAACACTCTCTAAAATTAAAGCTATGCAACGCTTTAACATGAATGGCGAAGGAGTGCATCTCTTTCACTGTCTCTTCCTGTCCTCTTCTCAGTCTTTGTTGTGGCACCTCTGCTATGTGTTATAGAAAGCACTTGGAATCATGTTCAATACAAAAACACCAAACTCGTGGGATTGCCCTAGCAAGCAGTTGGTAAAAACTAATTAAAACTGATATATATCAGCTTCACTTTCTAGCTGCAAAAGCACGTTTCTGCAAAAGCATGCAGTTTCCTGTCAGCACTTTTTGGCACAGAGTGTACTCAGAGTTAGGCCTTTCTTATATAAAGCAATATAATCAGCATATAAACATTTAAGATGATAAATTTAAACATCAACAGTAACTGCTATAAATATTATAACTACACATGTAGTGCTTTTGCTTAAGTAAATTATAGTTGGGATCATAATAAGAAAACATGTTTTTATTTTCTGTGTACCCTGGGTACAGACCAGTATAAACATGGGATTCTTCCCAATAAATGCTGTCTGATAATGCTTCACATTGCATTAAACACTAGATATGTAAGCAAACAAACAAAAACCCATAGAAGCCAGTTTTAATTATTAAATGTGACAATTACATGGAGATGGAAAGTAAACATGCTTATACACGTCTCTGTGATTACAGAAAATCCACACAGATGCTGTCAGAGCAGAGAATCTTTGATTTATCAGAATGATGAATGCAAATGATTTCATGAAATCTCACTCTTGTTCTGGGTTGTAAAATTCACCTGTCCAGTTAAACCGAATCCTTTGCAACACGGTTCTAAGAACCCTACCAACCTCATCCTCAGCTCTCTGCCTGTTGTCCTTTTCAGCTGAGTATTCATCCACATGCGTTTCAACTTCTCTCTCATTTTCAAGCAAATTGCTCAGGCTCTCAGCTTCAGCACAGTTACCATATGGCCACTCTCTGAGGTCTTCTGTGTTCAAGCCAAACAAATTCTTACATGATCTGCAAGGCTTCATTCTGGCACCATCACGGAGACAAAAAGCCTCACACCTGATATTTCCAGGTACTTCAATTGTTCCATCAAAGTAATCTTTCTGGACTGTGTTTGGATAATAGGTCATCACCGCACCAGATACATATTTATGCCATTTGCTAAGACAGGAGGCAGCAATCATAATTTTCCCAGCGTTAGGACCTTTGGTGGACATGGAGACTCCGCAGTACCTTTCTGATTTGTTGGTTTGGGATTTTTGAGAAATGCAGATGGTGGACGAGACGAAAGCTGTTTTTTTATTATTCTCTTCTAAGTCCAAGTCTGTGAGGAGATCTTGCAGACTCTGCTTTATTTGCTCTTCATTCTCTGAGTTATTTTGCAGGACGATCTGAAAACAGTTACAGATCTGGTCAAAGTGTTGCACCTGATTATATAGTTGTTTTTCATAGAAAGTTGATCAACATGTTTGTTTCGCTGCTTGACTTATTTAACTATGCAGGACCATTGGATGCTTTTGGTTTAGACATTTTAAGATAGGGGGTGAAACAAGTCACAAAAATCTATTTAATTTTAAATCAATAAGCAAAAATCCATCTTTGTTCTCACTAATTTATAATTAAATTTGCTAATTGACCTTTTTTTTTCTATTTTGCTATGCCGGGCTGTCAAAACACGCTGAATTTAGAGTCTTTGAGCTTAACAGATCCAGCAGCTACACAGTGACAGCATCATATACGCCTTGAAGACTGTAAGCATCTCCAATAATGAGTCTGTTAGACATTATTTAGAACTAACAAATTCTGAAGCAAGTCTCCAGCTCTCCTGCAGTCTCTGTGTTTGGTGGAGAAGTATAGCTAGAAGCATATGTTGAAGTATAAGGTACAGTATGGATTTTCTTTGGATTTCTCAGTAAAAAAGCACTTTGCATTATACTTTCCTAAAAACTGGAAGTTTGTCAGATTGACTGAAAATGTGAGAAGAGTTATCTTACCATGTCGAGCACACAGGAGAAGGGACTTCGCCTGGGAAGCTGAGTCGAATACAACTTAAAAGGCCTGGGATATCTTCTCATTAAAGAACCCAAAACAAAAGGATTAGGGAAGATTTCTTCTGGAGAAAAGGGGATGTTGTTGATTTTGCCCAGAAACAACATGCTGTGAAGGATCTGTTGAGTGAAAACATATTTGCTTATTGTTAGTAGTGATAAACAGGACTGTCTTAAAAGTGTCAAAGGTAACACACCTCATCCACCAAGTGTTGACTTCCCGGAGTCATGTAAGAGCCCCGAACCATCCTCTTGGTAATCTTGTAGGCATTAGTTTTGAACCTCCTTTGAGAAATTGTTGTCTTCTAAAATGATAATGATCGAGCAGTTAGGGATTTAAAGACACAGGAGATCTGATAACTTTGGCTACAGCAGAGTCTGCAGACATACCTATTTTGCTCTTGGTCGGCCTATTTTAAACATGAGAGAAAACATAGTTAGTGAAATGTTGATAACATACAATGACTATCATTGGTGGCTGAAAAGATGCCAGGTAACAAGTGAAAAGCTGCTACTTACCATCGCCACAGTCTAAGAATGAAACAGGAAACACTGAGCGAGTTGCCTCCATCTTAAAGCTGTTGATCATGTGATTTAAAGGAAAGCCACACCCAGCTCTTTCCTGGAATTTTACTCGACTGTAGAAAACTGCTCCATTTGCCCCGCCCACCCATGATCTTTAATATCTACCAAAAACAACCTTTTGGTTGTCAGTAACCAGCCGATCGTTTTCGCGATTAAAAAGTGGCTTTTTGCGGCGGCGTTCCCACCGCGAGCAGAACTCCGGCTCAAAAACCGCTGTTTTTGAACACTTTTATTTACTTGAGCATTTTAATGGGCTTACTTTGAAACAAAGTGCGATTGAATGATTATTGTTATGTGTTGCCTTGAATTCGGCTATGCTGTCTGTTAGACAGCTGTTTTCCTTTATTGTTGTTTTTGTATTGTTTGTAGCGAACGCTACTGGAATGTATAGATTAAGCTACGTAGCCAAGATAATTAATAATTTAACTGTTGTACATTGGTTGATGATGATTTGCATTGTTACATAGGCTTGCAGAAAAATATATTTGTTTACCGGTAAACTGAATCGAACTTGATGTGCTAATGGACGTTTTTCTGACCTACAGGTCAGGTTTTGTTCCCTCCCTTTGAATTAATCTTCTTCATATTGAAGTGGCGAGCCGGTAGGACCATTCTTTGTTTCCCCTCTTTCCCCCACTTAGCCGTCTTTGGATTACGGACATATTTCCCCATTTGTATGAAGCTGGACTCTAAGGAGGAATACCTTAAAAGTGAACTTTAAAAAGAAGAGGACCAAAAAGGACTTTTGCACAGAAAGATCACAGCATTGATTTATTATTTAATTGTGGGCATTTATGTTGTGTGTTGTGTTAATTATTTTGTTCCATTTCCCCTTTCCTCCATTTATTCAATATATTTTTGGTACAAGATATTGCAGTCTTTGGTCTCATCATTCACACCATCTAGGCTCCATAAAGAACTATTTCTTCTGCGCGTCAGTCAGTAAACTCATCCATTGAAATAAACTAGTCCTTAAATAACTTTGAGTTACACAGTGGCAAATGTAATAGAGAAAGACACAGGGCCACCTGAAATCTGTCGTCCTATCTGATTCAAAACCAACATGTAGGAGAATCTGGAATCTTTGATTTTGAGTTAAAAATAAAATATGGGTAAAATGCAGAAATGTTTTTACTAACATGTACTAACAGAGACTTGGAGGAGAGAGACCTAATGTTTAATAATCCACATTTCACTGCTTTACTCTTTGGTTCAGATGTGGATAATGTATTGTTCTTTCTTTGTGATTGTTTATGTTTAAGTTGTTTGTTGCTGGTTTTTAGTTTTTTTGTCTGTTTGGAAGCTGACACAGTCTCTATGGAGATGGGTTTTTGGGGGGGTAGCAGGAGGAGAGAAGCTGCAGAGAGGCGTGTAAGACTGCAACTCTGCTTCCTGGTCCCAACTCTGGATAGTCATATTTTGGGGGGTTTAATAAACTACTACTCCATGATGTAAAGCTGAAGTATTACACAGCTTTATGAACCTCCTGTTATCCTGGTAGACGAGTACAGCAATAAATCTTTTACTTGAACATCTTCTGGCTCCAATAAGCTTTGAAATGTGACCATGAAGTTAGAGACACACTGACTGAAACCCACAGCTGTGACTGTGGATCACATCCACACACAGTGTAGCTGCTGTCTCTGTGTGAGGTCTGTGTATATATGTATATACACTGAACAAAAATATAAACGCAACACCTTTGTTTTTGCTCCCATTCCCCATGGGATGGACGTAGAGATCTAAAATTCATTCCAGATACACAATATAACCATCCCTCCCAAACAGTGGTCACAAATCAGTCCAAATGTGTGGTAGTGGGCACATCTGCCATATTGAGATAATCCATCCCACCTCACAGGTGTGCCACATCAGGATGCTGGTCTGACATCATGAGTAATGCACAGGTGTACCTCAGACTGCCCACAACAAAAGGCCACCCTGGAATGTGCAGTTTTTTGCGCTATTGGGGGTCTGGGGACCCAGAACCGGTCAGTATCTGGTGTGACCACCATTTACCTCATGCAGTGCAACACATCGTCGCATGGAGTCTATCAGATTGTCAATTGTGGCCTGTGGAATGTTGGTCCACTCCACTTCAATGGCTGTGCGAGGTTGTTGGATATTCGTGGGAACTGGTACACGCTGTCGTATACGCCGGTCAAGCACATCCCGAACATGCTCAATGGGTGACATGTCCGGTGAGTATGCTGGCCATGCAAGAACTGGGACATTCTCAGCTGCCATCTGCCCTGAACAATGTGAACCATGATTCATCCGTGAAGCGCACACCTCTCCAACGTGCCAGACGCCATCGAATGTGAGCATTTGCCCACACAAGTCTGTTACGGCGACGAGCTGGAGTCAGGTCAAGACCCCGATGAGGACGACGGGCATGCAGTTGAGCGTCCCTGAGACGGTTTCTGACAGTTTGTGCAGAAATTGTTTGGTTGTGCAAACCAATTGTTCCAGCAGCTGTCTGGGTGGCTGGTCTCAGACGATCTTGGAGGTGAACCTGCTGGATGTGGAGGTCCTGGGCTGGTGTGGTTACAAGAGGTCTGCGGTTGTGAGGCCGGTTGGATGTGCTGCCATATTCTCTGAAACGCCTGTGGAGACGGCTTATGGTTGAGAAATGAACATTCAATGCACGGGCGACAGATCTGGTTGACATTCCTGCTGTCAGCATGCCAATTGCACGCTCCCTCATTGCTTGTGGCATCTGTGGCATTTTGCTGTGAGACAAAACTGCACATTCCAGGGTGGCCTTTTGTTGTGGGCAGTCTGAGGTACACCTGTGCACTACTCATGATGTCAGATCAGCATCCTGATGTGGCACACCTGTGAGGTGGGATGGATTATCTCAATATAGCAGATGTGCCCACTACCACACATTTGGACTGATTTGTGACCACTGTTTGGGAGGGATGGTTATATTGTGTATCTGGAATGAATTTTAGGTCTCTACGTCCATCCCATGGGGAATGGGAGCAGTAACAAAGGTGTTGCGTTTATATTTTTGTTCAGTGTATTTATGCTTATATTCATATTCTCTTATTCCCCTTTATTTGATATCCTAATTCTGTGCTGTGTAAAAGTTTGTCGGTGTTCTGCTGCTACAAACTGGATTCCCTGGAGGATAAACATGAGGGATTCATAAAGTTCTATCTCTCTGTTAAAATCCCCCAAAATAAATGAAATGTGAATTTCAGGCAGACATGTTTTTAAAAGAGTCACTTTAGAATAGAATAGAATAGAATAGAATTCAACTTTATTGTCATTGCACATGCACAGGTACAGGGCAACGAAATGCAGTTTGCATCCATCCAGAAGTGCTTTAGTGATATAGATATATTACAATATATATTAGCAATAGTATAGATATGTAAGTATATTACAGAAATGGGTCTATTATGGTATGTTATAATGTACACGGTATGAAGTATGTTGTGAATATTCTATAACTAAGTATGTACAGGCTGTAGTGAGTACAAGCTATGTACAGGCTATGAACAGGATATAAATATGAAAAACTATACAGAATATGAAATAAATAACTTTACAGAAATTTGAGATATACAGCTATACAGAAATGGGAACTATGCAAGTTGTAAACAGTTGTAGGATTAAAGATTATTGAATGTACAGAATGATTATTTACACAGAGCTATACAGTAGTGCAGTTAAGATAAGTGAGGGTGTAGATAGTTTCTACAGAGGCTATATGAAGTGCTAGTGGTTGTGAGTGGTGGTTCAGTCCATGTTATTATTGTGTGTTTGAGGGTACAGTTGTCCATTGTGGGGGTGTGTATGTTCAGTGCATGAGTTTAACGTGGGTCAGATGTCAGGAGGCAGAGTTCAGGAGTCTGACAGCTGTGGGGAAGAAGCTGTTCCGGTACCTGGTGGTCTTAGTCCGGAGGCTCCTGTGGCGCCTCCCAGAGGGCAGGAGGGTGAAGACTCCATGTGATGGGTGACTGGGGTCTTTGATGATTTTCCCAGCCCTTTTCAGACACCGCTTCCTGTAGATGTCTTTTATGGCAGGAAGTGGTGCTCCGGCGATGCGCTGGGCAGTTTTCACGACCCTCTGCAACGCCTTCCGGTCCGAGGCAGAGCAGTTCCCGTACCAGACTGTTATACAGTTGGTCAGGATGCTCTCGATGGTGCAACGATAGAAGTTCACCAGGATGTCTGAGGACAGGTGGTTCTTCCTCAGGGTCCTCAAGAAGAAGAGGCGCTGGTGAGCCTTCTTGACCAGCTTGGAGCAGTTGGTCGTCCAGGTGAGATCCTCGGAGATGTGGACTCCCAGGAACTTGAAGCTGCTCACACGCTCCACAGCCGTCCCCTTAATGTGGATGGGTGGATGTGGGTCAGCATTCCTCCTGTAGTCCACGATGAGCTCCTTGGTCTTCTCGGTGTTAAGCAGCAGGTTGTTTGTGTCGCACCACTCAGCCAGACGATCCACCTCCTCCCTGTAGGCGGCCTCATTGTTGTCACTGATGAGGCCAATCACCGTGGTGTCATCTGCAAACTTAATGATGGTGTTGGAACCATCAGCAGGTCTGCAGTCGTGGGTGAAGAGGGAGTAGAGGAAAGGGCTCATCACACAGCCTTGTGGTACACCGGTGTTCATTGTGATGGTAGATGAGCAGTGGTTATCCAGCCGGACATGTTGGGGGCGGTTGGTCAGGAAGTCCAGTAACCATTTGCAGATGAGGGAGCTGATGCCCAGGTCTGTCAGTTTCCTGATGAGTTGTGAGGGGTGGATTGTATTGAATGCTGAACTGAAGTCTATAAACAGCATTCTGGCGTAGGTGTTGTTGTTGTCCAGGTGTGAGAGGACAGAGTGCAGTGCGATGGAGACTGCATCCTCTGTGCCCCTGTTATGGCGGTATGCGAATTGGTGGGGGTCCAGGGTGGGGGGGAGACAGGATTTGAAGTGTGCTAGGACCAGCTGCTCTAAGCACTTAGTGATGATGGGGGTGAGTGCTACTGGGCGGTAGTCATTGAGGCAAGATGGGTTGGAGTTTTTGGGTATCGGGACGATGGAGGTGGATTTGAAGCAGGCCGGTACCACAGCGTGGGCCAAGGACAGATTGAATATGTCTGTGAGCACTCCTGCAAGCTCCCCAGAACACGCTCTGAGAACACGCCCGGGGATGCCATCTGGACCTGCAGCCTTGTGGACATTGATCCTGCTCAGCACCGCTCCTACATCGGTGGGGGAGAGAGTCAGAGGTTGGTGGTCTGGCGTCATGTCTGCTTTGGTTGTGGTTGTGGGGTTCCCTCGCTCAAAACGAGCATAAAAGTTGTTGAGCTCGTTGAGGAAGGAGACATCAGAGGATGCGGGGGAGGGTTTGGTGGTCCTGTAGTCTGTAATGGTCTGGAGTCCTTGCCACATGCGTCGGGGGTTGGAGTTGGAGAAGTGTTCTTCTACCTTCTTTTTGTAATGGTGTTTGGCTTTTTTGATGCCCTTCTTTAGATTAGCCCTGGCTGTGCTGTAGGCGTGTGTATCTCCTGACCTAAAGGCGGTGTTGCGGGCCTTCAGGAGGAGACGAACATCCCGGTTCATCCAAGGCTTCTGGTTGGGGTACATGGTGATCCATTTCTGGGTGGTAACACTGTCTGTGGTTTCGGAGATGTAATCCAGTACAGATGAGGCGTACTGGTCCAGGTCTGTGTGGGTGAACATATTCCAGTCTGTGTTTTTAAATCTGTCCTGGAGCACTGCCTCTGTCCCCTCTGGCCACACTTTAATTGTCCTCACAGCAGGTTTCACACGTTGGATGAGTGGTGAATACCTAGGTGTGAGGAACAGGGAGAGATGGTCCGATTGTCCAATGTGGGGGAGGGGTGTGGCTTTGTAGGCTCCAGCCAGGTTGGAATACACATGGTCTAAAGTCTTGTCTCCTCTGGTGTGGCAGGAGACATGTTGGTGGAATCTGGGGAGGACTGTCTTTAAGTTGGTGTGGTTGAAGTCGCCAGCAACAATAAAAGCAGCCTCGGGGTGTTTATTCTGGTGTTTGTTGATGGCTGCAGAAAGTTCTTTCATGGCTAACCTAGCATTAGCGTCGGGGGGGATATACACGGCAGTGAGTATGATTGAAGTGAGTTCTCTGGGGAGATAATAAGGTCTGCATTTGACCATTAAAAACTCCGCATTAGGTGAGCAGTGACTCTCAGTAGTAGTGGAGTTCATGCACCAAGCATTGTTAATATAAATGCACAAACCTCCACCTCTGGTCTTGCCGGAGTCATCTGCTAGCCTGTCGGCTCGGTGTGTGTGGCGTCCTGCTAACTTGATAGCATTGTCCGGGCAGCTGTTGTTCAACCATGTTTCGGTGAAAAACATGACATTTGAGTCCATAATCCGTCTGTTGTTAGTGATGGAGAGCCGTATCTCATCCATTTTGTTTGCCAGAGAACGGACATTGGCAAGGAAAATACTGGGTAAAGGCAGCCGGTGTGGTGTTAGCTTTAGCTTAGCCCGTAGCCCTCCGTGCCTACCTCGCCTTTGTTTACGATCTCGGCGCCGTCTGCGTGCACTTCCGCCCGGCCGGGGAGAGTGGGCAGCCTCCGGTGTTCTGGAGATCTCTGGGATGAGTCGGAGATCGGCGATAAAACTGTTGGAGTTGTGAGTCCAGATGTCCAGAAGCTCTTGTCTGCTGTAGGTCAGCAACGCACAGCAATTCTGGACGAATAATCCGGTTAAAAGTTGCATTTAACCTGTGCGATTTTTTTATTATAAAAAGAAAAGGTTTTCCACATATGCAAAAAGTGCCCTTTTTTCCCCCTGGAGCACTTGCCCCCCAAAATGTCTGTGCACGCCACTGGCAGTACTATTAAAATAAGTACACAATGCACTACTGATGAGCAAACCATGTGGCCAAACACTTTAAGAGACAGACTGGGATCATACCATTATGTGAAAGAGGACGGAAATGTCCCATAGACAGCAAGGGTAGTGGTAGAGACCAGTACACAGAGAAATGGGAGCTGTACTGAAATGCAAGCGTGTCAGGAAAGAGTGAAAAGGCAAAATGAGCAGCATCTGGCTGCATTTCAGTGATATTGGAGACCACAAAGCTGAGTGCAACATTTATACAGGAGATATACAGAAGACGCTGAGAGTAGAACTGATAAAATTAGGAGATGGCTAAAGTGAGACCCATTTTTATTTCCACCCATTTTCCACTGTGGAGGACAAAAGGTTTCAAACTGGTCCAGGTCTTAAACCTCACGTGTTCTTCCTAATAGCAGTAAATGGATAGAAATAAGGCTTTTATGAAAACACTGAATAAAACTTGCTGCCTTTAAAAAGACTAAATGTACAGTTCAGTATTGAATACTACATAAAATAAACTATATATAAAGTGTGTCTGAATGGCAGAGATGCAGAAATATGTGCATGTAGCACAGAGCCACAGCTCAGTGTCTGAATGAGTCTCACAGACCTGAATGTGCTGTTGAAGCCATTTATAATTATAACGTAATTCTTTACTCGTTTGATCTGCTCCTTACCACAAGCCACCAGACGTAGAAGGTTTTGGACTTTTAACTATATTTTCTGAAGTTTTACAACTTTTCTTACTGTTAAAAACCTTGTTATGGCCATTCATGCTGTACAAAGTAATTAGACACTTGTGGTATCTACAGAAATGTCAGAATCTCAGCTAAAAGTTCACAAAACCATCTCAACAACCACCAAACAGCTAAAACAGCAGGTGAGCAGATCACACAAAAAAGATGTAAACACAAATCCCCCTGATCATCTGTTTTTTAAACATGAAGCTTAGTTTTGGACGTTCATTTACCGCTGGTTCAGTGAATTTTGGTTGGACAGTGATGAAACCTGCAGCCTCAGAATCTGTGAGAAGTCTGCTTTCAGCACGCAACAGTATTGTTGTGTTGTGTGCTGTGGATCCACCTCTGCAAACTCATCACTGTTTCACCATCATGTTTCTACTTAGACAATAACAAAGGAAGAAGTTCCCAGGAACTACTTCCTGTCTTGTTAACATAAGAGTATGTTGCCCTTCAAAACACCTCCACTTCTCCTCTTATTAGAGGACTGCCTTATTATTAATCTGCTAATTCTGTCAGTTGATGAAAGGAAAATGCTTGATCTCACCTGAGAGATTCCAGTGTACAGTGTGGACTCTTCAGTCCTTCAGACAGAAGCTTCACACCTGAATCCTTCAGGTTAATGTTACTCAGGTCCAGCTGTCTCAGATTAGAGGTCTGAGAGCTGAGACCTGAGGCCAAAGCTTCACAGCTTCTCTCTGACAGGTCACAGTGACTCAGTCTGAAAAATAACAGATAAACAATTACAAAAATAAAACACTTATGTTGAAGTGTAGTGAGATACTATTATATTTAGCAATATTTAATCTTGTTTTGTCAGGAAACTGAGCACTGATGCAGAGCAACATGTGGAGAGAATCAGAGGAGAAGAAGTGAAGAGAGAACAGCAGTAAAACAACACTGAATTGTTCAGTGTGCTTTTGATATCAACAGAATGTGTCAAATTTCTTTGTTTTGTATTTGTTTTAGTAGAATTGATGGTTATCACTTAGATAACAACCACAGGCCAGGTCTAAATTGCACTTTGGTGACAGTTTGGACATGGACAATTTGTGCTCCATTGTATTCAGTATTGAACAAACTGAGTACCGATGACCACTTAATATTTTTGATATTTTATTTGAGTTGTTCCACCTGATCTGTGTTAACTAGAATAAACATTTAAAAGCTAAAGCTATGATCACATATGTACTTACCAGAGATGGGCAGTAACGCGTTACTGTAATCTGATTACTTTTTTCAAGTAACAAGTAAAGTAAGGGATTACTATTGCAAAATCGGTAATTAGATTACCGTTACTTTCCCGTAGGAACGCTGCATTACTGCGTTATTAAAACTGTGATTTTTTGCGAGAATGTCTCACGACAGTGACGAGTGCGCCGTCAGTGACAACAGCTGTGTGCAGATCAACAATGGATCACATATCGATTGTGGGAGACAGTATGAGCGTGCAGCGTTTAAAGCGTGGAAGTACTGACCTTACTTTGAGTTTGATTCCATAAAAAGTGACAAAAACATTAGCGTCCGCTGTGCGTGGGAAGAAAACTTTTTACAAGGAAAAAAAAAACCCTAAACTTCCAAGCAAGCTCAGAGTGCCCAACGACGTAATGGGAAATTCACAGAGAAACTCGCGGATTCTTCAACTGACCGCGGCACACCTGCACCAGGGTAAACCTCCGCCTACCCAACTCCTGCTTTACAGGTGAAAATAGAGCAACAGGACCGCTGAGTCTTTGACTTTATTTATTTTCTGCTGTGTTTTACTTGCATTTATTTGAGTGAGTGTAAACACAAAAATATTTTATTTTATGTGCTGGAATGTGCAGAAAATAGGTTTAAATGTTAAACTAATTTATTCAAGTCAGAGAATATTGCATATAATTAAATTTTTGCTTGATGCATAAAGTTAAAAGATTAAAACTGATAAAACAAGTAAAAAAAAGAGACTTTTCCATTTGATTACATTTTGTATGATGGATTATGTAGAAAAAGTAGAATTGGGCTGAAAGATCTATCGCTTTATCACCTCTTCAGGTTGTAAATCGTGTTTTTAAAAAGTAACTAAGTAACTAAGTAATTAATTACTTTTGAAAATAAGTAAAGTAACGGGATTACTTTTTTGGGGAAGTAATCAGTAATAAGATAAAGATAAGATAAGATAACCTTTATTAGTCCCACACATGGGAAATTTGTTTTGTCACAGCAGGAAGTGGACAGTGCAAAAGTTATGATGCAAAAATTAGAATACGATAAGAATAAATACAGTACACAACTGTACAGAATAGAATAAAATAAAATAATATACTATATACAGTAGAATAAAATAGAATAAAAATATACAATAAGATAAAAATAGAATACAAATGCTATATACACTGAGTAAAAATACAACGATGCCAGAAAAGATTATTGCACTTAGTATTATTGCATATGTATGGATGTGTGTGTTTGTTCAGTTAAAGTCTTTGTTGTGGAGTCTGACAGCAGTGGGGAGGAAAGACCTGCGAAATCTCTCCGTCCCACACCGTGGGTGCCGCAGTCTCCCACTGAAGGAGCTGCTCAGTGCTGTCACAGTCTGCTGCATGGGGTGGGAGATGTTGTCCAACAGGGATGACAGCTTAGCCGCCATTCTCCTGTCACTCACCACCTCCACTGGGTCCAGAGGGCATCCTAGGACAGAGCTGGTCCTTCGGATCACCCTGTTCAGTCTCTTCCTGTCCCCAGCAGAGATGCTGCCGCCCCAGCAGACCACACCATAAAAGATAGCAGAAGCCACCACAGAGTCATAGAAGGTCTTCAGGAGTGGGCCCTCCACTCCAAATGACCTGAGTCTCCGCAGCAGGTACAGCCTGCTCTGCCCTTTCCTGTAGAGGGCGTCTGAGTTATGAGTCCAGTCCAGTCTATTGTTCAGATGAACACCAAGGTACCTGTAGCTGTCCACAGCCTCAATGTCCATACCTTGGATGTTCAGTAGTTGCAGTGGAGAATGCTTGTGCCTGCGGAAGTCTACCACCAGCTCCTTGGTTTTACTGGCATTGATCTGGAGGTAGTTCAGCTGGCACCAGTCCACAAAGTCTTGAGTCAGTCCTCTGTACTCCTTGTTGTCCCCATCAGTGATGAGGCCGACTATTGCAGAGTCATCAGAGAACTTCTGCAGGAAGCACTGGGTGGAGTTGTGGGAGAAGTCTGCAGTGTAGATGGTGAAGAGGAACGGAGCCAGAACCGTTCCCTGTGGGGCCCCCGTACTGCAGACGACCCTGTCCGACACACAGCCCTGAGTCCTCACATACTGTGGTTGGTCGGTGAGGTAGTCCAGAATCCAGGTAGTGAGGTGATGGTCCACTCCAGAGTTCTCCAGCTTGTCCTTCAGAGCCGAGGGAAGAATGGTGTTGAAGGCACTGGAGAAATCAAAGAACATGATTCTCATAGTGCTTCCAGCGGTCTCCAGGTGAGCGAGGGAACGATGTAGGAGGTGAATGACGGCATCATCTGCTCCAATGCCAGGCTGGTAGGCAAACTGAAGTGGGTCTAGTGATGAGCTTGTTAGGCGCCGAAGCTGAGCCAGGACCAACCGCTCCAGGGTCTTCATCAGGTGGGATGTCAGAGCCACCGGCCTGTAGCTGTTGAGGTCCTTGGGGCGTGAAGTCTTTGGCACTGGAACAACACAGGAGGTTTTCCAGAGCTGTGGGACTCTTCCCAGCCTCAGGCTCAGGTTGAAGAGGTGCTCCATCACCCCACACAGTTGGTCCGCGCAGGACCTGACGACCCTCGAGCTGATGCCATCTGGGCCCGCTGCCTTCTTGCCATCCTCCTCAGTTCCCTCCTAACCTGGGTGGTTGAGAGAGACAGGCTGGAGCCTTGTGTTGAGTGTGTATTGGATGCTGTTGTTGGGGGTGGGGGGAGTGAGCAGGGTGAATAGAGGAGGTGTGAAGTGTCTGAGGTGGAACAGCAGCAGTGGGGGTGGGTGAGTCTGCAGCCGATGTTGCAGACTGCCTCATGGCTGAATCAAATCTGTTGAAGAAATGATTCAGTTCATTTGCCCATCTCACATCCCTCCCAGGCAGAGAGTTCTGCTGTTTGTGGCCCGAGATGGTTCTGAGGCCTCTCCAGACTTCACCAACATTGTTTTGCTGAAGCTGGTTCTCCATCTTCTGCCTATAGCTGTCCTTCCCATTCCTTATCAGTCCCCTCAACTCTCTCTGCACCCTTTTCAACTCCTCTTTGTCTTTGGATTTGAAGGCCCCCCTCTTCTGCTTGAGGACAGCTTTAATTTCTGGGGTAATCCAAGGTTTGTTGTTGGAAAAACACCGTACAGTCCTGGTAGGTACGGTGTTATCCACACAGAAATTAATATAGTCAGTAATGCATGTAGTAAGGCTGTCGATGTCCTCTCCGTGGTCGTCACAGATCACCTCCCACACAGTCGACTCAAAACAATCCTTAAGAGCCTCCTCGCTCTCCTCCGACCATCTCTGCACTGTGCGGGTGGCTGGTAGATCCCTGCGCACTAAGGGCTCATACACAGGGACAAGGTGCACCAGGTTGTGGTCAGATTTGCCCAGTGGAGGGAGAGGTGATGAACTGTATGCCTCTTCTGCATTGGCATACAGTAAGTCCAGTGTTTTATTGTCTCTGGTTGGGCAGGTCACATACTGGGTGAAGGTGGGCAGTGTGGAGTCCAGTGAGGCATGATTGAAGTCCCCTGATATTATGAGAAGGGCTCTCGGTGATTGTGTTTGCAGTCTGCTGACCACAGAGTGGAGAGAGTCACAGGCTGCATCCGCGTTGGCCGAGGGGGGGACATATGCTGTTATTGCGATAACATGCGAGAACTCCCGGGGCAGAGAGTACGGACGCATGCTAACGGCTAACAGCTCAATGTCTCTGCTGCAGAGTTGTTCTTTCACAGTGATGTGCCCAGGGTTACACCATCTGTCGCTCACAAACACTGTCAGTCCCCCTCCTTTCCTCTTACCGCTCTCTCTCGTCCTGTCCGCTCGCAGCATCTGAAATCCCGGTAGTGTCACGCTCGTGTCCGGAGTTAGCGGTGTTAGCCACGACTCCGTTAGCATCATGATGCTACATTGTCGGTACTCCCTCTGTGACCAGGTTAGCAACGTGAGCTCATCCATCTTATTGGGCAAAGATCTTACGTTTCCAATGATTACAGAAGGAAGAGATGGTCGATAACGTCTCCTTCTCGGGCGACGGCGCTCCTTCCCAGCACGACACCCCCGTCTTTTCCTCCTCAGCTCGCTGGGAATGTCGGGTCTGTCCGCCAACAGTACCGCTGCAGGACGCAGCGCTAACAGCTGATCCTTACTGTAAACAAAGGATCCCTGCTCTGGGTCCCCAGACACGCGGGAAAAAAGTAGAAATAAACTAAGAAAAACGACCAGAACTAGCACAAAACGGTAGAACATGGTTGCAGAGTCTAATTACTGATACGTTAGTTATAAAAAATTACGAGAAGAAAAAGATAAGAAAGAAAGAAACTCAGAATGAGCAGAGCTGCTGTAACAGGCTGCCGCACACGGGGGGCGCCGGATAAGTGATGGATGGAGGGAATTTTACTTCAGCCACAGAAATCCTAAACAGGAAGGAGGAGCAGAGTTACAGTGGATCACTATCCAGCAGGGAAACAAGGTTTATTTCAATTTCTTGGCCATGAGTGAGATTTACTGAGTGGGCAAATTAGGGAAACGACACCATCAGATCCCGAGCCCTCCATGTGTTAATCAAGAGACGGCTGCTGTGCTACATCCATAAATAATGAATAAATTAGGAGCTAAAGCTGAAAGGACAGTTTATTTGTACTATCTTCACGTGAACACATTCAAGAACATCACAGATGAAGAAACATTAAAAACTTCCACACTACATAAAGCAAGAAAAATAGTTTTTCTTTCAGGTGGTTTCAGAAAAACAGAAACATCAAACATCTCCAAGACTCTCTTTGAAAGAACTAAAAACCTTTGTTCTCATGGTCCAATCATGAGTGAACTCCCCGATGAAGCCTTGTGTGCTAAAACATGTCAGAGTTTTAAAGGTTAAACATGAGTTTCCAAAACGTTTTGCTGGAGAACAATGAACTATTTGACTGAGTTTCAATCATTTACAGACGAGCAAAACCAGGACAGAGAAAAAAGGACAAAACTGACTCAGTAAAACAACAGAAAAGAAGATCCCATGTAGATCTGTATTATGTAGAAGTTCAGCCCAGCAACCAGTTCAGTTCAACACAAATGATTCTATCTGAACTCTGTGGAGCCTGATCTCAAGCTTTTTGACTCTGAACAGAGGAAACCAGAGGATCTTTCTGTGTCTTCAGATTCACTGTGATCCAGTGATGGGAGTGATTTCAGCCCTGAGTGATCGCGCTGATGTTTGCACAGAGCAGACAATGAGGTGAATGTTTGGGCACATTGGTAACAGTGAAACAGTTTATTAGTAACGTGGGATCGTTTGTGTGCAGAGTATGAACTGAGATTCCTGAAGCTCTTGTCACACTGGTCACAGCTGTAGTTTCCTTCCATGTGTGTACGTTCATGAATGTTACGATTACCTGAATGTGAGAAGCTTCTCTCACAGTGTCTGCACTTGTGTGGTTTCTCTCCTGTGTGGACTCGTTTGTGTGATTTAAGCTCGCCTGCAGTGGTGAAGGATGACCCACACTGATCACAGAGGTGCTTTTTAACCCCACTGTGAATCAGTTCATGTTTTTTTAAATCACTTGGTGTGGTGAAGCTTCTCCCACATTCTTTGCAGTATTTCAGTTTGTCTCCAGTGTGTCTACGTTGATGTGTTTTAAGGGCAGCTTGCCGACTGAAAGTTTTTCCACAGAGGTCACAATGAAAGTCTTTCCCACCACCACAGTGATGACAGGGTTGAGAACTGGATCCATCTGTGTCGCTCTGCTTCTAAACAAAGACACAAAGACAGTGTAAGTCAGTCCTTCAACATTTGTATCCTGAACGTCGCCTGAAATAAAGAGCATCTCTGCAGACGTCCAACTACATTTGACTGTTTCAGTTAACACACTCAGTTTACTGGGCTGCAATAACTACAATACTACCACCATAATACTACAGTAATACTAAAATCATAACTGAAAGGAAAATCTGAATAATCACTCAGAGCTGCTTTTCCATGCAGTAGAATTGCTAACATGCTAACAGTTTAATGAGCAGAGTTGTTCCAAACAGTCAGGCTAAAATGACAAGATAACAATATAAATACATACCTCACAGTAGCTGCACTTGTAGAGTCTCTTTCTGGTGTGGATCTGTTGGTGTCGTCTCAGGTGACGTGGAGTTTTAAAAGTCTTCTCACACAGGTCACATTGATAAGGTCTGTCCTCAGTGTGGGTAAATATGTGTTGTTGTAAGTGTGTGTGAGTTATAAACTGTTTGCCACACTGTTCACAGCAGTACACATCATGTCTGGTGTGAATGCGTAGGTGTTTATTTCGGCTCCCTCTCTGGCTGAAAGTTTTTCCACAGATGTCACAGCTGTATGGCTTAATTCCAGAGTGGGTAACTAGATGCTTCTGTAAGTGGCTACTGTGAGTAAAAGCTCTGCCACACTGATCACAGCTGTACGCTTTAACTCCACTGTGGATGAGTTGGTGTTGTTTTAGGGAACGCTTCAAGGAAAAAGACTTTCCACACAAGTCACAGCTGAACGGTCTCTCTCCAGTGTGGATGACCTGATGCTGTTTTAGTGAAGCCCTCACAGTAAACTCCATCCCACACTCGTCACAGCTGTATGCCTTAATTCCAGAGTGGGTAACTAGATGACTCTGTAAGTGGCTACTTTGAGTAAAAGCTCTGCCACACTGATCACAGCTGTATGCCTTAATTCCAGAGTGGGTAACTAGATGTTTCTGTAAGTTGCTACTGTGAGTAAAAGCTCTGCCACACTGATCACAGCTGTACGCTTTAACTCCACTGTGGATGAGTTGGTGTTTTTTTAGGGAACCCTTGAAGGAAAAAGACTTTCCACACAAGTCACAGCTGAACGGTCTCTCTCCAGTGTGGATGACCTGATGCTGTTTTAGTTTAGCCCTCACAGTAAAACCCTTCCCACACTCGTCACAGGTGTGTTTTTTCTCTCCCTTTCTTCTGTGAGGTTTGTCGGCCTCCTGAGAGCGCTGACTTCTGGCTCCATGTTGGTCCTGCAGTGACAGAGATACAAACAGAGGCAGTGAGTGAAATGCAGTCGTGGAACAAACTCAACCTTCAAACTCCATTAACACTAGTTTTAAACCTGAAGGTGGAGCGTGGCACCAAACACCTTAAAGGTCTCTTATCCCCACCTGCTGGTAGTTCTAACACATTACATCCAACCTGCTGTTAAAGATAATTCATGACTGTTCAAACACTAAAATCATGCCCATCCCTCCTGATTGTACACACACACACACACAATTTTATAATTTAGATTATTTTGTTGTTTCCTATTACATATTTCTATAATTTGTATAGATTTATACAGAATTATTCAGTGATAATAAATCCTATGTTTGTTTATTCTAAAGGAACCCCGTTAGCTTCCACAACAGATGTTGCTCGTCTTCCGTCAAATACTCACATAAAATATTACACAATAAAGTGGATTCAAGATATCCACATAATTTCACTCTTACATCCACAGTGAGGTTTCACAATTGTTCAAATATAAGCAATCAATAATAATAATAATAATAATAATATCAATAACATTGAGGCACATTACACAAATTTCAAAAACAAATCATGTCTTACAATATTTACAACAACTAAAAGCTCTGTAAATCGGCTTTTAAGTGTTCATTGAAGTTTTGAATAATTCTCTAATTTTTTAAGGCAACTTATTCCACTTAAAAGTTGCTCTAAATGTAACAGTTTTACAAAACGTTACTTTTAACTCGAGCATTTACTAAATTGCAGCTTGTTGAAAACTGTGTAATATGATGATGTATTTCATCTGGATACTGCAGCTGAGCAGAATAAATGTGGTGTGTTTAACAGAATTGCTTTCTTTAGAACTACAAGTAAGCCATAGAATATTTTAGCCTGTACAGGAAGCCAAGAAAGGTTATTATGCATTTTATCAATATTAGTATAGTATGAACATCTTCACACTAATCTGGACGCCTTATTCTGGACTAACTGAAGTCTGTTAAGATCTGTCTTATTAGCTGCTGACCAAATGATTGAACAATACTCCAGATGAGACATTACTAGTGCATTAATGACATCTTTCATAATGAAGAAGTGATACACAAAGAGCATTTCATAGCCATAGCTATGCCTTGTCGGCAGAGTTATGTGACATTAGTGATGTTTGTACTTTCAGCGTTAACTTGCTTTTAAAGCCTTTAAAATATACGCCGTTCAATAGTCGACCTTAATCTGACAGAGAATGTGATGATTTTGTGGATAATTAAAGTCAGTCATATATCCACAAACACAACAAGCTGAAAGTCAGTGATGCTGCTCGGTTTGCAGTCCTGAACATCACGGCACAAGCAGGATTTACTGCACTGTTAATGTTAGCTGTGTTATATTGCTGCCTCTGTTCGGTGGTGTCGAGCCAAACGCACTTTAACGTGTGTTTGAACGAGCTGACGGTTCACTCGTTAAGCTGAAAGAAAGATGCTTTAATCACAGCAGCCACACATGTGTCCACTGCACCATCTGGAACTCTTGTTGTTTACACTCGTAATAACACAAACACTAAATCCTGCTTCTCTGGTGCTGTTGTGTAGCAGTGTGTACACCTGAGACTGCCACCCGTCTGTCTGTCCTGCACTCTCTCTCTGTTTCTTTCTCTCTGATTGTGGAATAAAAGTATGAACATGTGTTTATAAGTTACACTTGTGTTTGAATCCTGCAGCTTATCACACATTTGATTTCCATGTGTGACGACTGCAAGTGTCCAGAGTGAGGACAGACTGAGGGACCCACTGCTGCACATCATCTGTGAGGCTTTGCAGCCCTGATGATCCACCAGGACAAACTCAGCAGTGTGTGAGGAAGAGGAGGAGGAAGAGCCAGCAGCTGCTGACAGATGGAGGGAATAGACAGACTGTTCCCTGTTTGTGAAGGACTGCTAGGAAAGTTTAACATAACTGTCTGTGCTGAATCAGTCTTATTAGGTAATGTTCAAATAATGTGATCATCCCAGTGTTTCCAGTGTGGGAGAAAGTACTCAGGGCCTTCAAGTTACACACTATGAAAGGCAGCAACAAGTTTAATGTTCAGAAACCTAAAGTCTGTATCAGCAGCAGGATGGAGCTAAAAATAAATGTTGGTTTCAGTTCTTTGAAGCTTTGAGTGTTTTGGATCAGTAGCTGCTGTGTTTGTTGCATCATATTGCTGTAACTGTTTATATGCTTTATATATTCTGAGCTAAGTTGATCTATAGTGTTACATCATATTCTATAAGGATGTTATGTGTTTGTAGACTTTCTGCCCAGTTTGACCCATTTAGCAGAAGTCAGCCTGTTTAAGGCTCTGATATCTATTCTGTGTGACTTACAGCAGTTATGACATGGTCTGATTTTCTCACCCAATAAAGGAATATTTCATATATCAGTCTACTCTTCATTCTATCAGACACAGTTATCACAGCTCCTACATTTGCTTTTTACACATATATGTAAGCATTGAGCCACATTTAGTACCAACATATTACAAGAACAATATTTGTCTCTTATATATGATACATCTGTATACACACTGTCACAGATACTTATCTGTGAGTGAAGTGATTAATATGATAACTATAATATTGGCCATATTATATTTACACTGACTTTAGTCTCATGAACAACATCAGCTAATTGTTATTTACAGCTAATCTTAAACGACTGTTCAGCACAGAAATGAAGCCCAACAATCATGTTTCACAGTCCTGTGGTCTCAGCCTCAGATACTCATCAAATCACACAGAGCTCATGTAGAAACAAATGAACTAAATATGTTCTCCTTCATTTCTGTCAAACAAAGCTGTATGAAACGTTTCCAGCTGTTAGTATCATGGTTGCTAGGCAACCTGGGCAGCGCGACGGAGGCTAGACGTCCCATTTCACGAGCCTACGAGCCTCGCACTTCGGCCTTAGCGGTCTTTGAGTACGCGGCCCTTGAGGACTTTAAAGCTGCAGAACCTGAATCGGGATACAGCCATGATGATCTCCAGCCTCGTGCTCGCCAACATTCTCACCTGAGTTAAGAAGACGATCACTGAAATGGTCTCAGCAGGTCCTTTGATGACAGCAATGTAATGCAGTGGTAAGGCTTTTTGGGGATTAAGTTCGTTTTCATGGCAAAGAAGGACGATGCAGTTCATCTGATCACTCCTCATAACATTCTGGAGTGCAGGCAAAATGCTATTATAAAAACTTAAGCAGCAACTTCTCCAGGTTCCAATATTTATGCAATTCTCAAACCTTTTGGCCACGACTGTATAACCTCTTCTGAAGTTTAGTGGATATTATACATGGTTATGCTCAGGATGTGTCGGCCAGTTTCCACTGGAAACGCCTTTTGGTTAAACTGTCAGCGAGGAATTTGCATTTGCACTGTTACATTTTTATATAACTTTAATGCACATAAACAACAGCTGCTTGTTTCAGTGAAAATACATTGATGGGTTTTTAATAAAGTTGTTGTGGAGATTAATTTGTTATCATATGTTACCTTATATATGAGATCAAAGTAGTTGCATTATAATATGGTATGTAGTTTTAGTTTGCATTAGACCTCTGACTTAGAAGAGTGTGAAAATCATTAGATCTGTTGGATTGACCTGTATTATGTTGAATGTCTTACATTGTTTCAAAGGAGTTGTTAGGATAATGGATGTTATTTTAATCTCACTGATATCATTTACATGCACTGTTATTAGTTCATTATTACTTCATTAGTCTGCATCAGTTTATCAGCAATATATCATTGTATCATTCATCATATCATTCTTAGTAAATCGGCTACAAGGTAATTCTCCACCAGCTTACTTTCTCTCTGCTTAAACTGTTGCAACATCACCACTCCACTCGAGCTGGACTGTTACATTCAGTTATGCACGTAGTCAGGCCTCACTAACGTGCACATATATACAGACTTATGAAAGACACGCACGTTCCCTCACATAAACACTTATTAACAAAGGGAGGTCGTCTCAGGACATCCTCTCTAGTGGACTCACAGTTTCACAAAATGCACAACAGATCACACACTTGTTTTTCTCTAAAAGTACCATCTGATGTCTATATAAGGAAGACTTTTGGGATTGTGGGGACTTGATATCATTTCCAGTAAGGTCTGTGTGACGTCATCATGAATAATATAAAAGATATGGAGAGCCGCCGCCCGGCGGAGATCTGTGGCTGTACGCTTGTCTTCCCATGCTTCTGTCTTAGAAGTGTGTAATAAAGATCACTATTCTGGCATCTACTGAGACCATGCAGTCGTTTGTCTTCTCCTCAAAACTCGAATCATGACATTCTTGGTGCCGAAACACCGGTTTGAGGGGGAGACTAATAATGGACCTTGGCTGACGGTCTAGTGGTGTCAGACGGACGGCCAGGAGCTCGACTGAGTGATGGGCCCCGAAATAGGAGAGGTAAGCACCGCCTGTTGAGTGATGTCCAAAGGTGCTGAATTGGAAATTGAGTTAAATTAAATGTTCACTCAGTGGGGCTTCTGGTCTGTCCGGGGTGATTTTGGGGTAATTAGTGTTAAAGGCAGGGAATAGTGAACTGAGTAAATGTATTGCTGTTTATTTTGAGAGTGAACTGTTGAGTTAAGATGTTATGTGTTTAAGTCTATACGGTTTAAAAGGTTTAAATGTGGGTTGACTGGGAATGCCAGCCAGTCAATCGGTAGTGTAGGGGATTTGATCCAATCGATTAGCAGAGACGCGGTCTTGGGCTTCAGATAAATGAAACTGGATGGCAGGGGTCCAACAGTGAGGCTTTTAAAACAAGTAAATTCGTTTAGGACTGAGAGCGCGGCTCTCTAAGAATGCAGTTGTCCAGCAGGTGGCGCTGACCCCTAATCGCGGACGCGTGGTTAGGTTCTAGCCTGGAGTGACCTTCCACGGAGATTCGGACGCCCGTTAACAGGTCAGGTAATCTACGAGTGATTGCCTTCTACTGCATTGATTGATTGACAGAGTCGGACTCGGCTGTATCCTGTTAACATTGGGGCTTGGGAACTTTAAGTAAAGCCAAAAGCGTGATCTGGGATAGTTCACGCGGCTGGTGGAGGTCCCGGTTTTTCCTGGTGGGGAAGCAGTTATAAATTACTAGGACTTAGGAATCTGACCGTTTTCAAGGCGGCGTACTTGAAACGTGTAATTGATCAGTAAGGGCGCGGCCCTGGGCTTAGAGGCTTTTTAAATTACTCAAAAGTTTAGGAACACCGCTAGAGACATAAACGAGATAAGTGGTTCTGGCATGCGGTGTGTTTATGTCTATACGGGCCCGTATATAAATAGAATGTAAATTACTTGTGTGCGTGTGTGTGAATAAAGTGTAAATTAGTGTATAAACTGTCATCTTGTTAAATCTGAAACTGCCTGTTGAAAAAAGGAAAACTCTTTTCTCTTTTCTGTTCTCCCTCTGAGAAGGGATTTTGTGTGTGTATGTGTGCTGGAGGGATAAAAAAAAAAAAAAAAAAAAAAGAGAAGAGTAGAGAAACTCTCTGTGTTGGAGGAAAAAAGGTTGGGGCTGTGTGTGTGTGACAGGAAGTGTGCATGCCCATATAAGAGTTAAGCTCTAGGCAGGAAAAAAGGAAAAGTGTCTCTCTCTCTCTCTCTCTGTCTCAAGCAGCTGCAAGAAGGGGGGCCTGTAACCCTGCATTGAGTGTGTGTATGTGCACAGAGAGAGAAGGAGAGAAAGGGGGGCCAGTGTGCGTCCATTTAATATTAAAGGAAAAAGTGCAAAACTGTTTTTTCTCTGTTTCTTTGGGGGTTGAATGGGCTTGAGGCCATGGAGACTTTAAGGAAAGAAATGAAATGATATTAATTGTATGTTTTAGTGTGTTAATACAGGTTACAGATAAATAAAGGTGGACTTCTCTCAACCTGGAATTTTGAGTACGGCGCCAAAACCAGTAGAGTAGTATAATTGGGAGAAAACAGGCCAGATTTTGGCTTAAAATTTTACAGCTTGACCTGGCACTTGTCCCTATCCTGAGAAGAAGTACAAAAGGACAATTAATCTCCTGATGAAGACCAATAGAACATCGTGAACTTGAGAAGAATTTACAAGCAGCCGAAAATAGTGCAACTGAACTGTTAACCAAACTGACATGCACTCTGAGTTACAGGCTGGACAGTTGAACGGTGGGAAAGCACTGGACACTGATTGTCAGATTTGCCATGCTTGGAGTAATCGTGAAAGAGACGATTGAAAGCATCAACAGAGAAGAAGAAACCACGTGATGGAAATGCACGGTGGACTGTAGGCTGGCTGGGATTTAATCCAGAAGGAAATACTGAAGAGAAACGGAGAGGTCACGGACTGTGCTGGAGAATTCTGGACCACAAAAGGACACTGAGAGAAGAGGACGGGAACCAGTGGAGAGGTGAAGCTTGACTGCGAAAATACAGGGTATAATTAGATTGAAATGAAAGCCTGAACTCATGATGGTGTTTAGAGATGTCCACTAGAAAACTAAAAGAGGTAAACTGAAGAAGATAAAATAAAGAAAGAAAATAACTGACAATTAAATGAGTGAATGGAAAACACACATACACAAAGTGTTACATGTGAAATTATACTCTTATAAAGAATCAGAAGTGAGATAGTTTTGAATGAAGAAATCAGTGAAACGATGCATGAATTCACTCTGAATATAACATATAGAGGCAATGAAGAAAGCAGCTTACACTCACTGAACATTAACAAAAACATATAGGAGAAGCAACGAAGACCTGCTTACACTTATGAACTTGACATAAGCTGGTATTTCTGGCCAGAGGGGGAAACGGGTAGCTTAAGTACTCATGATGATAATAAAATGTCTCAGTTATGTTTTTTCAGGTGGAAAATAAACAGACCTGGATCAATTCTCCACGTGCAGCGGTCGGGAGGAAAAACCTATAGGTTAACTTGACTGGATATGTTAAGGCAAGTTTCTGGTTGAATTGTTCACAGCGCCATGTCTCGATGAAACCTGACAAGTGGGCCCTAACTTCTGGCTGAGGACCAGGAATGCTGTTAATAAGGTGGGAACTGTTAAGGTTCACAATTGAGGAAGGAGAGTACAAACCACCCTTGGTCCAGAAGCTCTTGGTCAAACAATGATTTTAATGAACACACGTGTGGGAAGACACTCTGTACGCAGACAGCCAGTAGTCCTCGACTTAATCAAAGCATAAACAGATATTTTATAGCATCAGGGTTTGATTTACTGACGCCCCTTCATGCGTCACAGATACATTTTATACATAGATCAGATCAACACCACAATGGCTTTTCACCCAGAAGATCATCTTCTATTTTCATGGCTGGTACTTTCCGTTCTTATCTTAAAGTGAATTGTTCCTCTTTCTTGTCGAGACAACAAGGACGGTTCCTCTTTTACCGAGACACTTTTGCAGTTACAACCAGACATGACTAATCTCTCCTCTAAATAAATTTAACTCATGTGTGTGTGTCACGACCTCACATGCTCTTTCTCAATTCACCTGTTGCACTTCTGACCTTTCACCAGACCAGAGGCTCACTGAGACTATGTGTATGTCTTCTACTAAATAAATGTTTTAACCAAGAACTTCTACTTAAAAGCTTAATATAAAATGATCTGATATATAAGTGTTTTGTAAGCATGTATTGCAATTCCTTCTATGGCTCCAAGTCACTTGCACAATAGATTGTCCGAACATCGCGCCGAACAAAGCTTCCGACCCCCAATTAATTGACCGAGCTCCAACTCTTTAATAAGCACAGATATGCATTGTGTATAAAATAGTCATAACTGCTTAAGGCCTTCTTAAAGCTATCTGTTACATTGTTAAAGCCTCGTCTTAGCCTGCTGCTCAAAATAACTTCCACTTCTGCAAAACTCTCCAAGCCTGTTTCCTGTCCTGTTACTTTTAGCCTTTCTGAAAGACACACTGTTCAACCCCTGAATGCAATATAAACTCCAGATTATATTATTAATGCAATGGTAATGATGACAATTATTTAACAATAGCAGTAAAATAATTTCCCTGCTCCACAGAACTTAAAATTTGGGTTAGCAAATTGGGGGAAGAAAACTGACGGCTCAAGTGGAGAAATGTGTAGGAGTCTGACAGACTGCAAGAGCAACACATGCAAATTCACATATATAAGCAGAAAATGCATTAACCTCATAAGGACAAGCATAACGATTAATGCATAAACATTAATTAAACCTGGCTAAGAACACAAACATACACAAGGAAGAAACAGCTTACATACGTGTGCACGTACAAGCAGGGTTAAAGCAGCGACACTTAACATACACCTGTTTTTAAAAGGATATTGTTTATCCACTACTGACAAATAAACTCTCTGGGGTGCAGAACAACAACTTAATTTGGAAAGAAAAAGACATTGGTCTGATGATTAAGTGAGGACACGACAAATTTAGTGGTTAAAAGGGTCGAATTGGGACATGTTTTTGTTGATTGTTTAAGACAAATGACTACTGAATGATAGAAAATTCCTTTTTAGGTTTCTAAACAGGATCTTAAGAATTTTAACACGTACCTGTGTTGTCCTGCCAACTTGGGGGGTTATGAGTTGATTATAGGGTGAGAAAAAACAAAAAGGGGGGAGAGGAGGCCCCGTTGTTTCTCCCCTCTCCGAATAACACAGCCAACACAACATCATTTTCCTGTTCGCCTGTTTTTGTTTTTTCTTTATGAAAAGCCGAGGCTGACCTGGACTCCTACCCTCCCCTCTACCATCGTTGCCCTTTCCGCTACCATCTTTGACCCACAACAACGACCGGAAAATGTCAACAGTGCTGCAGGAATGCGATCTCATGCAGCAGAGACGGAGAGCACTAAACCTAAAGCCCGTTTCACTACACGGGGGAAATTCCCAGACTGCGTCAGCTGACAGAGCTGTGACGAGACGCACATGGAGCTAGGAGGAAAAGGGAGGGTGAGCAAAAGAATGCTGACCTCTGAGAAGAACCGAACAGCAGAGCTGCAGAAGGCCGTGGAGCAAAGTAAGGACAACATAAATAGACTCTGATCTGACGTGGAAGGAAAAGACTCTGAGGTTTTTGCCCTCAGTAAGAGCTTAAGGTATCAGAAGCAGAAACTGAGCATGGCTCCAGAGGAGCTGGCTGCTAATTGAACCCATCAGTCAGACTTGGAGTCCCACATACAGGACTTGAAATCAGGCGGCAGCTACAGAAGCAAAAGGGTCAAGTTACAAGGAGAAGATGCAGGCAGCTGCAACAACGGATGCAAACAGACCCAAAGAGGAGGGCAGGACCCCAGGGCATGCTTCAGGCCGCTGGTTTACCCAAACAACAGAACAGGAAGGTGATGAACAAAACACACACTTCTGCATGCGCCGACTTGGAAAAAGAGAAACACACACATGAACACTTATGCACTCGTTGAGTGAGTGAAAATTGATACACACCCATGCACCAAAATCAAAATGTTGATTCAATTCACTAAGAAGTGACACACAATGCTCCAGCTGCTGCAATGAAGAATGCTTTATTGACAAAGGCTCAATGCTGCACACAACAAAGTCAAATACAGAATCTGTTACAATAATAATAAGCCCAGAGGGCATTTGTGTGGTTTGGGGAGCAGAGTCCAGAGCAGTTTGGTTATGAAAACGATGCCCGTGCGAGATATCTGGGGCTTAAGGCCTCGACTCAATTGTTTACTGTACACTAAAAAAAGAGAAGAAGAGAAAGCTCTGTTGTTGAACACGATTGCCTGAGGTATTAAAGATCTGTACTAAATTCTGGTTTCCAGTGTGAGAAAAGTCACGCAGTGCCAGTCTTAGAGCTAGGTTGAGTGATGATTCTAAATTAGTGTAAGTAAATCATTGTAGACCCGTTCAAGTTTCATGATAACTAGGATCTAGACTTTGTTGAACCCTAGGCAATTTGAACAGGTAAAATCTGAGTGACCAAGTAGCAGTTGAATGAAAGTTATTGAATGAGTGTTGGGGTAAACTGCCAGAGTTAAGAGCACTAAAACATTTCAAGAGCTCAAATTACATAATATGGAAATGGTTCTATTTTGTTGCACGAACGCAAAATATATAGGTTTATGAATATGAAAAGGTTGAGGTGGTGTTGATTTGACTCTGTGTAGGTTTAGGTTGGTATTTTTACTGATAGGAGGAATATTCAGTGACAAGTCCTAAGACCCGGGCGTCTGCATTTTTGTTTTTGTTATCTTTCATTTTATTTTGTTCTATATTTTGAACAGTGCACTGATTTTGGTTTGTGAATCTTTTCTTTAAGCAGATCTGCACATCGGAAATTACAAGCATTACACGTCGGCGAGAAAATTGTTGTAAGTGAGTATTCTCCGCATTGAAATGGGTTCTGGAGGAAACACTTATGGGGACAATTAGAAACGAGAGTCCCTGTCTAAAAAAGGATTCAGCGAGGTAATCCGATCTCAAGTTCTTGTTTTTCTTTTTGAAATGAGCTCATTTTGCTGAGGGCGGAAATCTAAATGCGGCGATGGTTTCCACTATCAGCAAAGAAAGAAAGAATGGATGGAAATAAAAACAAACGGACTGACTGGTAAAAGATGACAAGACTTGACCATGACTCAAGGTTAACCTCCACCTAGATAGGATAAAAGGGTGGATGAATTTATGTGTTTCTTTCTACAGGAGCAGAAGGAGGACAGCGACATCTGAGGTTGCATGACAATTTAACTTTAACTTTCTGTGTATGTGAAATTGTGTGTACACACTTGCGCAGCGTTAACACTCTCTTTTTAAGTTGACAAGTGGTTGATGCTTGCCAATAAGTTTTTTATTACAGGATTTCTGGGCTGATGTGTGAAGAAACGGTGTTTTAGGTTAGGAGTTGGTGATGCCATTACACTGTATTCTTGGGAGGGTGTTGGATAAGACACATCCTGTCTTGAAAACTGTGATGTTTTTTACAGGAAATCTTTTATAGCATCTCTGGGAGGTAGATGGCTGACCGCGGTCAATGTGCTGCTAATGTTTGCTTTGCTTTGTTAAGAATGCGTGAGGAGAAAACAGACAAGTGACATGAAAACAAAGAATAATAATAAAACAAATAACAAATTTGGGGACAGTTTGACATAGAGCTCACTAACTGGCCAATTAGGGGGCTCTTGGAGTAACATTGCCCAAAGGGTGAATAAAACAAATTGCGGCAATAATAGTGATTTAATGATTGGAGAAAACCGGAACATGATACTTGTCTGTTGTGCTGAATCTCTTATTACTCTTATGATTTGCAGGTGGTTGTAAATAAGCTGTTTGATTTAACAGGTTTGCTTTTTAGCTGAATTGGGAGTTAAAGGAGCTTAACAGGTAACTGCTGACTAATGTTTTACACAGGGTTACAGGTTGGCGGGAGAGTGTTTTAGAGAGGATGTGTAGTGTTCTTGTGCAGTTTGCAGTGGGGAGATTGCAAAATACAACTAGAACAATTAATTGAGACTAATTAAAACTAACCTGACACTGAGGAGGTTCTATATAAGGAAGAATTAAAACAGGTATAAAGTGCATTTGATCTTTAATTGCAGGTGTGACCATGAAGATTTTTGGTACGTATTGCAGGTTGTTGCTCATTATAGAATTGTGCTCAGGTTCATAAAGGCAAAAGCTATATAGGGGGTCTATGATTTGGTTTGTGTTTTAATAATTTAGGTATGGCAAAATTAAAGGTTTTTAGACAATTTACGGGACCAGTGAGAAGCATAATTAGATGATCAGAAACTGAGTACTACACTTAAGTTGGAATTAAGAATGCCCAATTTGTTTGAGGTTTGTTGTTCACTTGTACACACATTGCAAATGTGCTTATAAGGAGCTGGCACTTAGTCTGTGAAGGTCAAAAGCTTCATCCGACAACGGATCGGATTGATATATTGGAGCTATTGACTTCACGTGCAGAGGGTTAAATGCATGCACGCTTACACACATAAGCATGGCATAGGATTGGAATAAACAAAGTCAACAACATTAGGTTAGGAGAGCCAGCGAGGGAGAGGTGTTGGCTTTCTGTCTCTTGCAGAGAAAGGAACAGACACCAGACGGGGACACGGAGTTAGGAGGACCCCTAACAGCAGAGACAGATGTAGGAACTGCCGAGATAGCAACTGGGGTCAAGTGTCATGGCCTTGGGGCTCCTTGAGAGGATGGATCCCATAACCACAGCAATAACCAGGAAGGGGTTGGCGAAAACTAGGAACACAAGAGACCGACGAGGTTCGAGAGGCTCTTGGCAAAAAGGGGGACACGGCGGTGATAACGGACAACAAACACACAGATCTTTGTTTGAAAGTGGGGCAGAATAATCCCCAGATCTGTGTAACGACTAAAGGGTGGTCTAACCCCGGAAGTCGAAGAAAGAAGCTGAGAATCACCCGACTGGAAGATACTGGTAGCTGCACCAATAAAATAAAGGTTAAAAGCCCGTTAGACAGAGGGGCTATTCTAAGTACATTTGAAGGGTATAAGTGGTAAAAAGGGGGTGGAAAACCGGAGCACCAAAATAAAGCTGTGGGAGAATTGGGGAGTGATGGGAGTGTCATCTGTAACTGCTGTCATGGGTGTAAATCTAATTTTGTTTGCATCTGAACTGCGTAAACGCAGAGGTCATCCCCCATACGGTCCACCCGTTAAAGGGGGACAGAGGGTCTCGGGACCAAGGAGATGTGGACGTTGCAACATTAGAGTGTATGATGTAAGGAATCTCTTTGAGATAAGAGATTAAAGGGGGAAATGTGGAGATTAATTTGTTATCATATGTTACCTTATATATGAGATCAAAGTAGTTGCATTATAATATGGTATGTAGTTTTAGTTTGCATTAGACCTCTGACTTAGAAGAGTGTGAAAATCATTAGATCTGTTGGATTGACCTGTATTATGTTGAATGTCTTACATTGTTTCAAAGGAGTTGTTAGGATAATGGATGTTATTTTAATCTCACTGATATCATTTACATGCACTGTTATTAGTTCATTATTACTTCATTAGTCTGCATCAGTTTATCAGCAATATATCATTGTATCATTCATCATATCATTCTTAGTAAATCGGCTACAAGGTAATTCTCCACCAGCTTACTTTCTCTCTGCTTAAACTGTTGCAACATCACCACTCCACTCGAGCTGGACTGTTACATTCAGTTATGCACGTAGTCAGGCCTCACTAACGTGCACATATATACAGACTTATGAAAGACACGCACGTTCCCTCACATACACACTTATTAACAAAGGGAGGTCGTCTCAGGACATCCTCTCTAGTGGACTCACAGTTTCACAAAATGCACAACAGATCACACACTTGTTTTTCTCTAAAAGTACCATCTGATGTCTATATAAGGAAGACTTTTGGGTTTGTGGGGACTTGATATCATTTCCAGTAAGGTCTGTGTGACGTCATCATGAATAATATAAAAGATATGGAGAGCCGCCGCCCGGCGGAGATCTGTGGCTGTACGCTTGTCTTCCCATGCTTCTGTCTTAGAAGTGTGTAATAAAGATCACTATTCTGGCATCTACTGAGACCATGCAGTCGTTTGTCTTCTCCTCAAAACTCGAATCATGACATTGTGGAGCTGTAAAGTATTTTGTCTGGTGTCAATTCTATCGTCAGCTACATCGTTATGGCAAATGTTCAAATGTATATGGTGATAAATATCTTTGGTCATATGGTCCTGCTCTGTCTGTCACCTTCTGTGTTGAGCTCATTGTTTCCTCTGTAGTGGCTGAGCTGAGTCCAAGTAGCTGAAAATGTTCCTCTGCTGCTCCGTCAGACTCTCCTCCTCCTGCTGATCAGCTGGGACACAAAACAGATCTTTGTTAGGCTCCACACTGCACTGAAGAGTCAAAGTGTCTCATATGTTCATCTGACAAGTAAAAGAACACATTTTTGTTTCCCGAGGTGGGCAACTTGTTGGAAACAAACACAAAAGGTTTGAGCACTGATACCTGCCATTGCTGGCTTTGAAAGATGCAACGCCAGCAATGTGGATTGTCAAGACTCAAACCAATCATCAAGCAAAGACAACAGGGATCATTTGTTTCTGTTTATTTAGCATTCACAGCATTTGTAGTTGCATTCTGTGCAGGGGAAGTCCACGCACACTGTGTGGTACCGCCATCCGCAGAAGGTGCATTCAACCTCTGTAAGAGAAACGAGATTGTCTGAGACTGAAATGATATTAACTAAAGAAGTGGTGATTTGTAAAACTTCACATTTTGATCCGGGACGTACTCTGCATGAAAACAAGCGCTCACTCTTCCTGCTCAACAAATGACAAGGGCGGAGCCTTATACCACGTGATACAGAAGCTGTGCCGTGTGATGCTAAAATTAGCAGGGAAAAAACCACGGAGAGCACGTCAGGGATGACGAGAAAGTGACAGGAGAAAATCCGTCCCGGTCAACCACCCAAACATCAATAACGGGAACCTTATACAGCGCTTCTCTATACACGTCGAACTCCCGCAGGCACAAAGACATCACGGAGGCTATCGCTTATCACCTGACCAAAGATATGGCTCCATCAACACTGTGCAAAACGAGGGATTTAGGAAAACGATCAACACCCTAGACAAACGCTACACAGTGCCGTCCCGCAACTATTTTTCTATTGTTGCACTACCTGCTCTGTACACGCAGCGTCGAGCAACGGTGGAGACGGAATTTCAAGCAGGACAACATTTTGCTGCAACAACAAAACGTGAGACATTTGTTGTTTTATGTTTATTTATTGTTATGAGAGAATCATGATCTCAATTCTAAGCCAAAAAATCGTGATTCTCATTTTATGCAAAATGGTGCAGCCCTGACATTAACACAAAACTATTGTTTCACCAGAGAAACACACATGAAGAGAGAGAGACAATAACAGCTACCAAACAGTCGTCATAATTCGTCACACAATGAGAAAAGGACAAATCAACAAGTAACAATGACTAATTAATATTAAAATCTGTAACATAATGTATTGTTTGGAGTTTAGTCTGATTGGTTCAGGATGACCTGCCATTATCCAATCACACGTCTGCTTACCTGCATCTTTTCTCTTTTTTCTAACCTGAGCACCTGATGGCTTTGAACTTTTGTTGTCCATCTTCCATTGGTTTGAATTTTGCGCTCCAGTACAAACACAAATCCCCCAACCCGAGGATCAGCACAATTAACCTAACAGACCTACACCTTAGTTCACAGATTCACTTTGTCTAAGGTTGATTTCTGGGATTTCACACAACCCAGGATTCAGATCGTGAATCCATGATGGGCTTGGATTTACATCATTATAAATGAAATGTGCTCTACTTGGAAGCAGCCGGCCCCGCCCCTTTTGACGGGTTGTGTGAGACTTTAAATCATCAAACTGTAAATTATAAATTTAAATTGTTATTGATCCTTTACCCCGAGTCCTAAAGTGTAGATTTATTTTCTTACTCTTCTTATATTTATTGTTTGTTTACTTGCACCGCTGTAACTGCAGCCTCGTCGTCTCGTCTCTCTATATGCTGGACTGTCTGTAGCGGAGATGACAATAAAGTTTACTTTGACTTCAGCAGCGCGCAGGCGCACCGAGGGCTCTCGCGCTCACTTTATAGAATTTAGAAAAAACATGGGTGCAGATTATAAGTCTGTATCATAATATCTGTTTGTTGTTTTTATTTTGTTTTGCGAGTTGGTTATTAGATGCCGCTCCAGCCAGCCAGAGACTCCCCGCCGCCCCGCCCTCTCCTCCCTGTGCCGCCAGCAGCAGGCGCACCTCGCAAACGGAGGGCGCCCTTACTCCCAGCAAATGGCTGATAGAAAACCGATCGGTGCCTACGAATTTCCCAATACGCGCTGGCATGACGTCGGGGAAGCATGGGTACGACCGATTATTTTATTTTTTTCTTGCCCGTGATGCCCCCCCCACCACGATGCATTCTATTGGTTTGCACACTTACACACACCCAGCTGTGGTTTCCTGTTTTGCTGGACTCTGGAGAGCCCCGCCTTTAACGCTCTTCTCTCACAGAGAGCAACAGAAAACTTGGAAAAACTCCAGATTGACTGAACTCAGTTCAAAGTTACCTTGACACCTTTAGATGTGAGACGTAGTGATGGTCCGCTTGAAGCTGACGCTCCGGTGCGTGTGTCAGAAAGATCAACGCGCTGCTTCAGAAGCACCGTGTCGAGGCTTGATTCGTTTGGCCAGAGTCACGTGATCAGTGACGTCTGAAGCTTCGTTTAGAACGTACCTTTTTTTAAATCGAACTTTATTGAAACACAATGAGTATACAACATACAAACAGATGAAGTTTACAAAAGAACAGAACATGAACATACAGAACCAGGAGTAAAAAAATTATGATATGAGTAGGCGAAAAAAATCAACATATAAATATTGTTCTGAGAGGCTTTTTGTTGGTTGAGTCTGAAATTGATTGTATGTACAATTCATATCCTTATAAAAAGGCAGAAATATGGTGTTTTATTAATAAACTTACATTTATGGATATAAAATAGCTAAAAGTATTAACAAATTTTTTATAAAAAACATTTATCATTCTTCCTGGGGAACTTAAAGAAAAAGAATAAAACATTTTCCCATCGTAAAGAAAACTCCCTTAAAATATGGACAATAACAAAACTGCTAAATTCTTCCAGAATCTCTGTGTAGAGGAACCAAAAGAGATGTGCCACAGTTTCTGGATGATCCCCACAGAAAGTTCAATTAGTATTTATGTCTCTTTTAAATGTTACCATATAGTGACTGGCTGGGTAACATTTATGAAGAATTTTATATGAGATTTCCTTCACCTTGTTCACAATTAGATATTTATGGGATCATCCAGACTGTCTTCCAGGTGATATCTGGAACATGTCGGTTCCAGTAAGATATTCTATATATGGGAGAGACATGATATCTTCTTGGAATAAACTACGTATTCTCTTATTGCTGTTACCAAGTTCCTGTGAAAAGCAGATTTTTCCCACTGCTGACTCAGCTGGATCAGGGAGAGTGACTGAGGCAGATATTGAGCTGTCAGTGTTTTTATATAACATTAAAGTCCCTGAGGGTATGGCACCAAGCACCATTGAGAATTCCCCAACACTGTTTGACAAGTTTGACGAGCATCTTGACTTTTGGTCTTTGGATATTAACAGTCCTGGATATGTGACTTCTTGTTTAACAGAAATGTTACAGAGAGCATTTGCAGTGCAGCCTTTAATTGGTAGTAATTCACATTTTTTTAGATTTCGACATAAAGCAGATGCCTCAGAGAAATCACTAATAACACTAAGGGCTGGACGGATTTGATTTGCATTCTTCAAGAAGAGTGTGGTGTCATCAGCTAGCTGGCTGATGATGAGCTCCTTATCAGCTGTGCTGATTCCTTGTATAACAGGTCAAATCTCGGGGTGGAGTCTTAATCATTTTAATTGAGCTATTGCCATTCGTGTACAAGGTTTTGATAGCTTTACAGAAAAATGCCAAATTTTTCCAAAGACTGGAAAATAAATTGATGTTCAATTGTATCAAAAGCCTTTTAAAAATCCAGGAAGAGAATGAAGCTATAGTCAGATACCAAATCAGAGTAATCAAGTAGATCTAAAACCAGTCTCATGTTCTTAGAAAGGTGTCTGTTTCTCATAAAGCCTGATTGTGTCTCATCGATAATTGTGTCCAAGAACTCTTTCATTCTGTTAGCAAGTACTAAAGCCATAATCTCATAGTCATCATTGAGCAGACAGATGGGTCTCCAATTATCAATAAGAAGTAAGTCTTTGTTTGGCTTTGGAATAAGTGTTATGAGACCCTGAGTAAGAGTAGGAGGGAGGATGTTATTCTCTACACTTCCTATGAAAAGCTGCAGTAAGAACGGAGCCAGGAGATTAGAAAATGATTCATAAAACTCTGCAGTTAAACCATCTGTGCCGGGAGATTTGTTGGCCTTAAGTGCAGAAATAGGATTACAAACGTCCTCCACAGTCAGAGGGCTGTCACAGTGACTTCTATCTTCCACAACAATAGTTTTTAGGTTTTTAATATTATTGAGAAACAGCGTTGAGACATATATATATATATATATTCTACTTTTCTAAATGATTGACTATTTCAATGGAGAACCTAAATGACACGGACCTGTGTTTGTTATTACATATCTCTATTTTGAATGTGACAAGTCTATCATTCCCTGTTATTCATAGGTATTAACAGAGTTTTTGGCCTTTTTTTCCTCTGTAACAGTTAATTGACTCTTTACAGTGGCCTGCTATGGTTAATAATAACATGTTCAGTCATGAGTGAAATCAAAGCTTTTCTTCACTTTAGCATTTAACATTCCCAACAATATAATGTGATACCTTAATTAAAACACAGCTAATAAAACACAATTTTCTTAATGCAAACATCAGTGACTCAACATTAGCAACCAAAGGGTTCAGTCTGCAGCTCACACTCATGTGAAGCTACAGCCTCCCCCTTTAGTCTCTGTCATCCTTCTGCTCCTGCACAAACAAAGCAAGACAAAACCTCCACCCTTCTTCTACAGGCTGGGTGAATTGTTGTGGACATTCACTAATCCTAAAGTCGGCACCGTTTTTGTCTCAGTATCAAGTCAGTTAAACTTTTAGTCGTCAGTCCGTCACAGTCCAGTCACATGCATACATCCACACACATTCATACCAGATATTGCTGATAATGGAGTCTCACGCGCAACCTATTCGAGCCTCCATCACCAGCAAGATGACGTCATCATTTTAAAGGAAACAGTTCCTTGTTTTTGGACTGGATTGACTCGCTGCAATTCTTTTAGGCTCAGGACTTCTCATGTGATCAATGTCACATATAAGTGAATTTCTCCCAAGCCCATTATAATCATGGAGAAAAATACTTTGCGACTGTTTCCAGTAAGAATATTTTATAGCGCTTTAAAGTTCAACCTCTCAGGTCTGGATTAAAGAGCTGATTTGTTAAATCGGGAACTCACAAAATACCAAAATATCACCACCGGTGGATCACACCTCTCAGATGTTCTTATCTCAGTGCACTGTAACAAAAGCACAAACAAACGCAACCAATAAAATACTAATAAAGTAACAAATACTGGGGCCCATTGCAAACATGTCCAAGCATAAAACCATCTTTCTCTCTCTTAGAGAAAGAAAACAATCCAAACCTCACTGATAAAATCAACCTAGTGTCAAGCAAAACCCAAAAATCAACCAAAACTTCACCAGAAAGTTTTCCTCCCTCCCGGGACAATATTGTGCAGGAATACAGGCACCGTAACTCCTTTTGCACTGACAAAAACATGTTGGATTTACTTGATTCAATAGTGGACACTGGTTGCACACAAAGGTTTAGCTTTGGCAGAAACTTAAACAACTGAGTTAAATCAACACAACCTTTTCATATTCAGTAAACCTGCATGTTGTGTTCATAAAACACGATTGAAACATGTTCAGATGGAGTAAGTTGAGCTCCTGGAACATTTTAATCCTTCAATTGAAATTGAATGGGTCTACAACAACTACCATCCTCCTATCTCTATCCTGGTTGCAGCAGGGCTGGGAAATAACCCTGAAGTGATAGGTTACCAGGCAGGGTACACCCTGGACAGCTCACCAGTCTATCAGATAGAAACACACAGCCGTTTACATTCATGGATAATTTAGCCCAGGACCTTCTTACTGTGGAGCAACAGCACTAACCAGCATGCCAACAATGGAGGAAATACAGGAAAGCTATGATTTCCTGTATTTGAGGCAGAATTATTTTGTTCTTGCCCTTGACAGGTTAATCCACAATAAATAGCAACAGCATGCATGTGGTGTGTGTGTCGTTGTCTGCCTCTTATAACTCCAGTGATTTTCCTGTAGTTTGAAATCTTATGCGGTGTTGACACAATAATTTGTTGTAAACCAGGAAATTCCCAACTGTGGTAGAAAGCACAGCTTAGCCTTAGCAAATGTTCAAAGAAAAGTCGTCACTTCCTGATTTCTGCTTCACTGATAAATATTGTCACACTGGGGTTTTTGCAAATGATATCAGTGAGCACTGTGTGGCAGCTGGAGTCAGACAACTGAAGCTCCCACAATCAAGACCACAAACAGCTTTCAAAGGAGATTTGAAGCTTTTCTGGCAGCAAGCTTCATGATTTATGGGACTGGAACTGGAACAGAAACTACCTGATCACCAATGGTGAGCTGGCATGGAATTATTTTTATGACATTTTATCAAAGTTATAAATAAGCATGCCCATTAACACATAGTGAGTGAGCATGTTGTCTTCCCACGCAGTGAACAGCGGATGCTAATGTTTTTGTCACTTTTTACAGAGTCAAACTCAAAGTAAGGTCAGTGCTTCCACGCTTTAAACGCTGCACGCTCACACTCTCTCCACACTCGATAGATTATCCATTGTTCATCTGCACACAGCTGCGGTTTTAGTAACGCAGTAACGCAGCGTGCTTACGGCAAAGTAACAGTAATCTAATTACCTTTTTTGCAATAGTAATCCCTCACTTTACTCGTTTCTTGAAAAAAGTAATCGGATTACTTCCCATCTCTGGTTGGAGCTGTGCACTTGTGGGTTCAACCTTGTGTACACGTTTATCTTTGCTGTGTGTACTTGTACCTCTGAGTGGAAGCTGAACTCTTGAGTTTGAGTATCGAAGCATCAGCTGTGACGTTAAAGTCCAAACAGCTCGTTCATTTGACGTGCAAATGAACGAAGGTAACGCCGTTTTCATGTGGATGTGTCACTGAGACACTTTCCACATCCACAGCTCACAAAATGGGAAAACTATAGAAGTATAACAATGAAGAAGTTACTATGTTACGGGTCCCAAGGATGAAGACCTCGATGACAAATATGTTACCTGTAAAAGCAGGTGAAGAGCAGAGTAAGGAAGACACGATGCGTCTCTGCTTTCCTCCAGAACGTGTCTGAGTCTGATTTATTTCACACAAATAAATGCTATAAAACACTAAACATGAGCTTTCAATATACTGTTCAGCTGGTTCCTCATTCACATCAATTACATTTACTTATTTCACAACATCAGTGAAATATACTCTTTTTAACTGGTTCACTTTCTCAAGTTCACACTTCTTTCCATAACAGCTACATCCTTTTATCATATCAATAAACACATCACATTGTCTTCTGCAGTGTCTTACTGGCTAAACAGTTCTATTCAATAACAGCATTGGTAAATACATTACATTTGTTCCCTCCAGTAATTTACTGGCAAAATCACTATTTAGTGCATCATGAAACACAGCTTGTTTAATCAACCCATGAATGCCTCTGTTAGCTACACAGAGTTGCTCAGAGTGCTTGTGTTACACTAGCTAATCTACTCAGTCACTTTAACAGAACTATTAACATTCACATCTCACAGAACTGATTTGATTGGAGCATTACAACACGTTTGCACAGAGCATAGGAGCGCACTGACTCTGCTTCACGAGCGCTCCACCTAACGAGCGGGCTCGCGGTGCGGTCGCGCGGGACACTCCTCTGGTTTTCTCCCGTGTTTACATATAAATAACTTTGGCGGACCGCCTTAACTCTCCCATTCACATTAACGTGGGTAACCATGGTGACAATAAACAACATTTTCGGTGCGAGCACCGTGTACCGACCTGTAAAAGCAGGTGAAGAGCAGAGTAAGGAAGACACGATGCGTCTCTGCTTTCCTCCAGAACGTGTCTGAGGAAGCAGCGGAAGGTGGGCTCCACTTACTGCTCCCCGAAACCCCGGAGCAAGCACCAAAGTTCCGCCCTCACTGCTTTCTAACATAAAATGAATCCCTGTTACATGGATTTTCTATCCTCTTAAAGAAACTGAAAATAAATACATATAGCAATGAAAAATGTCCCGTTACATGAGTATTTTACACAAAATAATATTAATGTGGTCATTCCCTCACAGGGGTGCCACAACTACACTGCTGTTTTGACAGAGACACAGTGTGTTTATCTAACTTGGCTGAAGCCAAAGTTCTCCAGACAAATTCAGTCTGTTTCTGCCAAGTGTGAACTCACTGGATGAGCGCCAGATACACAGAATCAAAAAGGGATAAATTACTTTTCTTATGTCATGTTCCCGTCACAAACTGGCTCAAGGAGAGGGGAAGCAGGAGTCCACAGATGAAATGTTCCTATAAATAAAGTGGAATTTATTCAAACTTTACCAAAACTTCAACACATCAAATACAAGCAGTTCAGCAGGGAGTGGATGTGTGTTGCATGTGCCAGGTGGATGCAGAGAGAGGCCAGGGCCACGTTCAAACCTGAACACGCTGCACAGTGTTTTCTTCCATTTGTTAGGGATGAATGAAATGCTTCCTTGAAAGGATGTGTGCAGTCACCAGTGGGCGTGGAAGCATGTGCGCCCTCATTTGGTGGGTGTGCAAGAAAAGTCATCCTGTCACACAGCAATGCCTACATAAATCACACCACTCTGCTTAAAATAATAATGTTTAGTGAAGCAGGTGAAGCAAAGGGCTGCTTTTAATAGGCTGGGAGACCCAGGTGTGCTGCTTTAGCTGCTGAGCCTCTTATGACAGAACAGCGGAGAGTGGTAAGAAGGGAGGAGGGGGTCTGGCTGTGTTTGTGAACGATAGATGGTGTAACTCTGGGCATTTCTCTATCAAAGAGACGCTATGCTGTAAGGACATTGAGCTGCTAGCGGTTAGCATGAGACCGTACTATCTACCACGAGAGTTTACACACGTGATTATGATAGCTGTGTATGTCCCGCCCTCTGCTAACGCTGCAGCAGCCTGTGAGGTCCTGCACACTGTAACCAGCAGACTCCAAACACAGCACCCTCAGGCCCTTTTCCTGATCTCTGGGGACTTTAAAGATGATGTAACCATTTAATTATGGTTACATAATTAATTATGTAATTAATTATGCAAAATGCAAAACGCTCAGCTGTGTCTCCAATCAAAGCTCTGTAACTTCAGAGGTGATGTTCATATGTTGACTAATGGTTTTCTTTCATTTTTGATGTACTGCAGAATATTTGTATAAAATCCAGGCCAGGAAAATCTCCTTCATGTGTTTCTGTGTTTTGTCTTCAGCTACGTTGACACAAAGGCCTCTGCTGTGACGCTCACACCTTTGATAAAGTCTGGAGAGTGTCAGCTTCCTGTTTATAGATACAAAAATATGTAATGTTGTGAACTCTGGCCGCAGCGGCGCAAGAAAAAGGAGAATTACGGGAAGCACTCACAACAGGTAAAATCAAAATAACAAAGTAAAGTAGGATAAAATAAAAAACAACAAAAGAACAACACAATATACTTCCCCGTACTGTTACTGCTAACCTCTGTTAACCTAGTAACTCTTACCTTCTAACTGACAGCTGGTCAATAAACGAGCTCCATAAACGCTCCATATTCACCTTTACATGGAATATAAAGGGAAAAGAAGAAACACAGTGCTGTGTCAGCGTTAGACATATAGATATATCCTTGCTTTTAATACATTTGAAGGTGGGTGGGAGAGGTGCTTCTCCGCGTAGTCTACGGTCTCTTTGGGATCGGTAAAGCTTTTCCTCACATCACCATGGGTCACTAACAGCTTTGCAGGGTATAGCAGTCTGTACCTGACGCCGGTCATCCCACGTAGTCTTCCTCTCATATTTGCAAATGCGGCTCTGCGTTTCCAACAGAGGGAGGGAAATCTGGGAGGATGTTTATTTTAAAAACCCTTATACATCAGGTTCTTGTTCTCTGCAGCTTTCAGCAGAATTTCCTCACCAATGTGGTAGTAGTGCAATCTCAAGATGATGGGCCGAGGAAGATGACTTTGTTTGGGACGCTGGCGATTCACTCTATGTGCTCGATCGATGAGTGGCTTCTCCTCGAGAGATAGCGCCTCCGCCAACAGGTGTGAACCAACTCAGTCATCTTGGGTCCCTCTGTGCCTTCTGGTATTCCTGCAGTTCTTAAATTATTCCTCCTGGAGTGCCTCAAGAGCTCCACATCTCTCATCTAACTTCTTTACCTCCGCAGACAAACGCTCCACAGTGGCCTGGAGAGTGGCGATGGTGTCAGAGTGGTTCGAGGCACAGTCCTGCAGTTCAGTCAAAGTGTTATCATGCCTGGCCACGTCGCTTTTTATGTCCGAAATTGAGGGCTGGATGCTCTGGTTCAAGGATGATATCTCGCCTCCTATGGTGGTAGAAATCTCTAATATGCAAGTGTCCAGTGCTAGTTAGTTAGTTCTAGTTCTAGTGGTTAGTGGGGCTTTATTTGATGATTCTAGTGTGTGTTACATTGTTGTCATATTGTTGAGTCGCAGAGCTGCACAGTGTTACAGTTTCTGTAGACTCTGGTATAAGGAACTCAGATCCCTCTGTGAATAATGTTCACTGAAACTGATCTGTAGTTAATGAACTAGTCAGGATTTACACTAGAGAATGTTTCTGCCATTACATGGCCTGTATTTGTAGAGCGCTTTACTCGTCCCTGAGGACCCCAAAGTGCTTTTTTGCCCAAGGACACAACATGTCCAAGCCGGGGCTCGAACCGGCAACCTTCCGATTACAAGACGAGCTGCCAACTCTTGAGCCACGATCGCCCCACATATTGTTGTCTTTTGTTGCAGACACCAAGTGTTGAGATCCTGTCTCAACCTCCTACATTCTTCCAGCAGGTTACACATTATTTTTTGTATTTGGAATCAAATATATGTGTCAGTTGGGCCTAGTGCAGGGGTCAGCAACCTTTAACACCCAAAGAGCCTTTTGGACCCGGTTTCCACGCAAAGGGTCAGGGTTCGGGAAAACACTGGGAGCCGCAAATACTTTGTGACATCTAAAATGAAGATAACACTGTGTATATTGTTTTTACCTTTATGCTTTGTGTGAACAACTACAGTGTGTTGCTTATGAAATCCATGAAGTGCTACAGAGAAAATTACATTTGATTTATGTAATGAACACATTTTGAGCTCTTAAAGAAATATAACAAAGGAAAGCTGAACTACAATGATCCATGTAGCAAACACAAACTGTTATATCGCCTTTGGGCTTTTGGAGCCTTGACCTGACTTTTAAAAAAAGCGCGTTCATGCAAACATCGTCGGGTCTGCCGTGATATGTTTACAACGGGACTTCTGCTCCTGAACCTCTGCGCACAGCGTCTACAGGTAAGGTAACTTTATTTATACCCAAAGGCAAGGTAAATTTGCTTTACAGACAAATGACAGCATTTGACATCCCTTTAAAAACACACATACCTAGTAAATATATAAAGCTCACTGTGACACATACTTTAATATTTCGAATCAAAAACAGTTCTTATTTAATTCAGTGACAGCAACGGGGACAAAGCTATTTTTATAACGCTTTGTCCTGCATCTCAGAAATAGAAACCTCCGTCCTGAGGGAAGAAGCTGAAATTCACCCCTTAGAGGATGGGAACCATTTTTAAGGATTGATAAAGCCATCCTCTGTACCTGCTCAGAGTACAGGGAGGCTAAACAAGACTGTGGCTCACCTATCAGACGACTGGACCATCTCACTATCTGATTCAGAGAGTTTTTCTCTGTGACAGAGGTCTGACCGAACCATGCCACCAAACAAAAGGATAAAACAGACTCAATAAAAGAACGATAAAACAAAGTTAACATTTTTTGGTCAATGTGGAAATGAACAAGTTTCCTAAGGCAATAAAGGTGCTGGTGACCCTTTTTACAAACTGATTTGCAATTTTGATCAAAGTTCAGTTTTTCATTGATTATGGTCCCAAGATATTTATATGATTGTACTTGCTCTATTTTCTGACCTTTAATTAAAGTGACTCCGTGCCCATTTTGTTGTTTCCTAAAATCAACAACCATGTCTTTTGTTTTAGATATGTTCAGCTGGAGATAAGACTCCTCCCACCACTGAACAAAGTCATCAATGACTGGGCCGTGGTTAGTTTCACCCTCTTTCAGTAAGCTGACAATAACAGAGTCATCTGCATATTTAATAATGACCCTGTTTTCATGTCTGCCCTGACACATGTTTGTATAGAGAGTGAATAATAAGGGCGATAGGACGCAGCCTTGAGGAGAACCTGTGGAGGAGAACACTGGGTCAGACAGAACCCCATTTATTCTCACTCTTTGTGACCTGTCAGTTAGAAAATCTAAAATCCAGCCCAGCAGGTTTTTCCTGATTTCAAACTGTTCTAAAAGTCTTTTAATTAAAATATGGGGCTGTGTTGTATTAAAAGCCGAAGAAAAATCAATGAAAAGAAGTCTTGCAAAAGTCCCTTTACTCTCTACATGTTTAAGAATCAGATTTAGTAAAGTCAAAAGTGCGTCCTCCACTCCTCTGTTGGGCCTGTATGCAAACTGCATTGGATCCAGCTGACCTTCAGTCTCTTCATAATCACATTTCTGAGGATTTTTTCAAAGACTTTCATGACAACTGAAGTGAGGCAACAGGCCTGAAGTCGTTTAGATTTAGGGACAGGAACCACGACTGCTTCTTTGCAAAGAGAGGGCACATGTTGTGTTTGCAAGGATTTGTTAAAAATAACCTGAAATATAGGCCTGAGTTCATCAGCACAAGATTTAATTAGGCGGCCACTAATATTATCAGGACCTGGCTCTTGTTCACATTGACTGTATGAAAGGCCTTTTTAACATCGCTGAGTTCAATGATAAAGTGCTGAGTATCTCTCAGTTTCTGTTTCAGTTCCCAAATATCCTCGCTGAAATCAGAAGAACTAAAACGAGCAGAAAACATGTTTAAAGCATTTGAAAATCTCTGTCTGAATTAAAACATCTAAAATGACCTGACTGCTGCTCTGGGGATTTTGAAACCCTGCTATGGTTTTCATACAAGTCCAGGCAGACCCAAAAGTTTTTGCAGCAAATTTGCTTTCAAGAAGGTTTTTGTCTGTTTTGCTTTCAAGATCTCGATTTTCATTTCCTTGGTAGCTGTCTGAAAATCGGTAACAGCCCCTCTTTAAAGGCCTGTCTCTTTTTCCTTAAACAGGATTTGACACTTTTAGTGAGCCATGGCTTATTGTTAGCGTAAATTTTAACGCGCTTACGGGGTATAATCATGTCTTTACAAAATACTGCACAGGAGCTAGTAACATCCACCAAAGCATCGAGATCATCTCCACAAGACTGAAGACGGGGCTGTACGAAGTCACTTTATCTCTACAGGACTGTAAGCTGTCGTCTGTGAGGCGTGAGCGTGTTTGTTTGAACACAGTTCACGGTGGAGAACAGCTGCTGACATAATGTGGATCCCAAGATCCATAACTGGCCTACCTGGGGCTGAAAGTCTCCATAAATGCAGGCGTTTCGGCGGCTACACCGGCTTCCACGAGTGTGACGCTTATTTTGAGAAAATAATAGAATATAAATGTATTTTTATATTTCAATATCACAATAATCTTCCAATGTAGAACTACAAGTTAAAAAAGAAGTAACATAAATCAAATCCACTTCAGCTAAATACTTCTCATTTATTTCCATCTTACATGCTGTGACTGCAGCCATTCCCACATCTCTGTGAATGGGACTCATGGACATGGATCAGTGGTTGTTGATCAATGGTCCTGAGAATCTGCATAATTAAGATGAAGGAACGGAGCTCCCAGCCCATCGTTCCTGCAGCTGCTTTCAGTCTTTATGCAAATGTCCTGTTTGTAAGACTGAAACCTGCAGCTGAGACTGAAGACGTCACCTGATGATGACGACACGTTTCTCCCACAAAACGCTGCGTCCAGATGAACAGAAGCAACAGACTCACTTTCCTGGATGATTGAGATGCATCAAGACTTCATTGTGTGTTACTTCTCATTCAGCCCAGACACATTATTCCTGTTAGGTCATGTCAGCTGTCACTCAGTACAAGCACAACTGTGAACAACACAAACTTGGTGGCCTCCTCTCGCTGCCTTTTATTGACAAACTTCAAACAATAGTTTACTAAACACCTCCCCTTGCAACCCCCTTTGGTTACAAAGACAAGGCACTGTATGTAAATGTATACACTGTGTGTGTGTGTGTGTGTGTGTGTGTGTGTGTGTGTGTGTGTGTGTGTGTGTGTGTGTGTGTGTGTGTGTGTGTGTGAGTGTGTGTGTGTGTGTGTGAGTGTCAGACCTCCTGCTGACCAAAGGGTCATAAACCCAGGAAGCTTACATCAATAGAAACAGATCTTTCAGATAGGATGTATCTACAATAAAACCTCCCCCAGCACAGAGTGGTTGGAGAGGTGGTCAGGATCAAAGGAATGGCTTTGATCCTACTGCTTGAACTAAGACTGTACAAATTTAAGAAACACAATGGCAACATTCAACAATTAGACTTAACAAGACTTTTTCAAAAATCTCAGTTTTCAGTGAAAACGTCGTTTACGTGTGGATGAAAGGCACAAACGCTCAGAAAAATCTGCGTTTTCAAAAATCCCGGTGTAAGTGTGGGCGTGGCCTTACTCAGCTTTGATGCTGCCAACGTGATAAACTGAAGTAACCGGTCAAGGCAGCAGTGGCAGAGCAACCCTTATATTCGGTTTCTCATGTTTAAAAAGTACTCAGTTACAGCGCACGTTTAAACAGATGATCTTTGTAGGTGGGATCAACCTGCTCTCAGCAAGAAGGTCGTGGGTTTGAATCCATGTCTGATTCTCTCCTGGTACCCTGACATCCTCCCACAGTTTAACTGCTTCTTGCCTAATAACAGCTGGGATAGGGTTACACACACACAGTCCTGTTTTCATATCTCCGTGGGAACATTGATGTAATGCTTTACCTAACACCTAACCCTAACCCTAAAAACTGAATGCCTAACCCTAACCTTCAGCCCTAAACCTAACCACAACCTAATCGTACCCCTGACACTAAAACACCATGTTTAGTCTCAAAAACGCCTTCAAACTCTTGGCGACAAGTGGAGTCACGTTCCAGTTTCTGTAAACATGGTGCAAACACACACACGACCCTGAGCTGAAAAGATGGATGGATGTGTAAAATCCATATTGCTGCTGTTCACAGCAGGACTTTGTTTAGCTTCTGTTCCAGTATTCCTGAACTGGCTTCTTCAAACCGGCAGCCTGCTGTTACGATCAGCTGTGGGAAATCTACAAACTCATTACAAAATATCAGAACTAAGACTTTTATTTTGACGGGTGGTGTCTCAGCTTCAGCGTGTTGATGGGCACAGCCATGGTTACCACAGCTGGAGTTGGTGTACGGCGAGCTGTGAGAGGACAGAGATGGAGAACGCACATTTAACTCTTTAACAGGAGATACGTTACGACTAACAGACGACTGCTGTCTACATGATGTCTTTGCAGCCCTTATGCTACATGTTACACAACTTTTCTTCATGCCAACAAGACTGAGGTGCCACATAGTCGACACATACAGCTGATTATGATGCATGTTTTACTATTGCTATGTTCACATCATCTGCTTGGCTTTATTACTGAAAGCCTGGAGATCCTCTGACGTGTGCATGGCTGATGTGAAGTATGATTAGTCCTACATGACATCAACAACAGAGGCAATGAAAGCTTTGTTGTTAACAGGTTGTAGGTAAAGTCAAATGTCTACTTCTACACTTGTGTTGGGTAAAGTTCTTCTCACTGCAGCAGATTTATATCTGTGCTTTCACAGGGCGTGATGTGGAGCTCAGCGCTGAGGTGCAGGTCTCCTTGGAGACGGCATCCTGGCTGAAATATTATCATGCTTCCAAAACATTTCAGCTTTTATTTTGAAAGAAACAAGACTTGAAAACGAATCCCCTTCTTCCTCTTTGTCTTTGTTCTTCAGAGGAGTGTCACCTGGACAAACTCAGGGCTGTTCTAGAGCCTTTCTTATTATTTGACTCCATAGAAATAAAACTGAATGGAATCAAACAAAAACTCCCAAACAGCTAAAACACTTTGCTTTATTCTCTTTTTTAACAAATACGTTGAAGTCCATCCATAACAACACAGCTGAGATCTCCTTTGTAATCAAGTGTTTACATCCTTTGTACAGATCTGCATACAAAACAATCATTTACGTCCCACAGAAGTCTAGTTACACGTAACTATACAAGAACTGGTGAATGACAGAAACATAAGACACATGATCACAGGTGATAACAAAAAGAGAAAGAATTCATGTGTTAGTGATGTTTTTCAGCCCTGATGGCTCATGTTGGAGAAACAAGCTGAGGTACGTGGAAAGTTCACACACACAAGTGGGCGTGAGCGCACACACAGAGAGAAACACAACTGAAGCATCTGTTTGCTGTTTCTGCTTTCATCATCTCTGCTGCTGTGTCAGGCTGGGGTCTCTCAGTGACGTGGTTGAGGTGAAGTATGACGAGTATCCCTGATTCAGTCCATGGAGACAAAGGGCAAAGAAAGCTGTTGTTAACAAACTCTATGGTGATGTGGCATTTAGCTCTGACTCTACGCTCTGCTGAATCCGTTGAACCTGCTGATCAGTAAAGCTCTACGTGCTGCAGCAGATTGACCTCATCTGTGTTCACAGGTGTGGACCTCAGCGCTGAGGTGCAGGAGACTTTCATTCAGTTCTCCCTGCAAACAGCATCCAGCCTGGAAATACTGTCATCTTTCCCACAAATGCTGCTCTTATCTCAGAGAAGAAGTCTGATGTAAATAACTGCAATCAACAGTGATGTTCTGCACAGATCACTTTTCCATTTTGCTCTCTAGATGAGTCCCAGCTGCCTGACCTTGTGTCCAGGTGATCGTCTCACTGAGGAGCTTTTGTTCTGAAAATCTCACGTCCATCACCTGTTTCCTTTTTACTATCTCTGCTCTTTCTTTATTCACAATGCTCATAATATCACACAATTATATTCATCACCTGCATGTTTTTATCCAGCTGCTGTTAGAACCAAACAAATAAAAAGGATGAAAAGCCTGAAATCCTTTGATTTATTACATTTGAAACAAATATGAGAGCATCCCTAACAGCACAGCTGAGACCTTTGTTTTAATCAAGCCTCTGTATCGACACACTTGTAAAGATTCATATACAAAACATAATAGAATAAATCAATATAAAATACACATAATCACAAAAATGCAGCCATGTTGTGAGTTTGCATCTAAAACATGCATGTTTCCCTTTGTACAGGCAGATTTACAGCAGACAAAGCAACACGCTGATCGACTTTGACCGCTGCAAAAACAAAATACCCACCAAGTCTGAAGTCGATCAGAGGAACTGTTGACAGACTGACAGACAAACATACAGATGCTTGATTCATTAGTGCGATTAAATGTTCTTCTTTAGCAGCATCACTTCATGTGTTTGTGTTCCAGGAATAAAGGTCTGTTTAAACTGGACGTCTCCTCAGCATCACTCGTGCTGTCATGGTTTCAAAGCTGTGCAGAAAGAATCTGAGGGATGATACAGAGGTGACCAAAGTTACAAACATCCAGCTGTGCTGCAAATGTTTGCAGAGCTCCAAACTCTTTGGCTTTCTGCAGAGCAAGTATGGAAGAAGCACCTGAGCTAACTTCAGTTTAGACGATATGAGGAAAAATGCTGCTTCCCAAAGTTTCCTACAAGTATCCAGTTTATATTTAGAGAAGCGAAGGCTCTTTATCCTGACAACTACTCCCTGGTGGATCCCTGTCCTGTGACAGCAGCAAAGACTGTGTATCAGTATCATCAAAGCCACTTCAATAACCAGTGTTTAAAGCTCTCTAGCAGATGGACTTCAGTGGCAGCAGCCTCTGTCTGCTGTGTACAGAAGGTTCTCTGATGAAGCACACAGCAGATGCTGCACTACAACAGCAGCAGCAGCTCAGCTTCAGTTTGCTTCGACGCCCTTTTTGACCTGTGAAACAGCAGAAAATGAAACACTTCAACACCCGTTTGTTAGCGTGAGCTATTCTGCTGTTTTTCATCATTTCACAGGTGAAATAAAATCACATTTACTTCCTGTAGGAGTGATCGTGTCCAGCCTGACTGAGACCATGTGCTCCATCCTGCACAGGTAATAAACCTCTGACATGAAGGGCTGTCAAGTAGTTTTAGACAAATGGGGGTAAAAGAGACGTTAAAAGCTTAAAGAGAAACTACATTTTCTAAGAACTGTCTGACCTTCACCTCTCACTCTCAGAAAGCATACAGACTTTCTTTGATTCACTAGTGAGATAAAATGCATTTCTTGGACAACATGACTTTGATATATTTGTTTTCCAGGAGCAAAGGTCTGTTTATGCTGGCGAGTGATGCAGGCAGGAGGACTCTTTACACTGTGACTGACTAATCAATCTCTTCATCATGACTTCTGCTGTCATGGTTTTAAACCTGCGCAGTGGAGAAAAGAAGCTGAAAGAAGCTTCCTGCAAGTATCTGACGTGTCTTTAAAGAACTAAATCCTCCTCGTCCTCACAGACACTCCCTCCTTAACCAGTTTCTTAAACTAGCTAACAGGTGGAGCGACACCACTGCGTAACAAAGGTTATAAAGTTAACCACACAGCAGACACTCTCGGTGCGTCAGCTGTGTGGAATCAAGTTGTTCTTGCATTAATACACATACTGAAGTAACTGCCATGAGAAAGGTGAACTGAAGCTTTGATGCTAAAGCTAAGAACCTTTTGTTCACACTGGCAAGTGTTCAATGTTACCATTTATGCCAGTTTATTAATAAAGTACTTTTAAAAACAGCAGCAGGGCTGACAAAAGTGCAATAAAACCAAAAATCTATGAAACAGCAAATAATGAAATATTTTCATTTCAAGACCTTTTTATTAACTCTTCTCCGGCCTTTATAGCACATTTACTTGTCTTACACTCTTTCAGTTGATATGAGTGACCAATATCTAATTCATTAGCTCACTAGTGCTTTACTGTTATATTCAGTCTGCTGACTGAGATCAGGTGACATTAAAAAAATCGCTAGTGAATGAAATGTGAAAACAAAAATCATTGTGATCAAAGCTCTCTTGTTTGCTCTGAGGCACTAAAGCTGCACAGGTAATAAGCTTCTTGGCTTTAAGTGAGGATTTCCATTCGTTTGCAAGCAAATGAAGAAACAAAAGTTTGTACGGACTTTAGCGCCCTGTTGTCCTCATGTGTGGACGTCACATTTTGGGATGTTTAGACCAAAATACAAAGTTTTGCTCCACAAGGACCTGATTTGCACTTACGAGGTCATTATCCTGCCTCTGTTCTATCGACATTTAAAGCGAATATCCTCATATGTGGATCTCATTTCTCTCAGAAACAAAGTTCTGGTAATTCTTTGTTTGTACATGAATCAGGTCCCAAACAGCCCAAATAGCAAAGAGACTTTAAAAATGCATGAAAGAGTTCAGGTCTTAGGAGGTTAAAGCTCTAAAAGAGAAACTCCAGTGAAACAAGTTGAGGTGACCACGTGTGTGTTGTTGTCACATGTTACTCTGCACGCCAGCAGGTGCCGACAGGTTAATCTGGCCCTGCTTTGTTTGTCCTTTTGGATCAAAAAGCCTGTTTTTCTTGTGTTTTTAACTACATTTGATCATCACGTTGCTGATATCGTCTGATCTGCATCCCAACTGCTAAGTTTGTGTTATTTAGGTTGTTTCTTTGAATGTTTCTCTTGCTAACTGTCTGAGGTTCACCTCTCACAGAGTGAACATAATTCTGCCCTTGTAGGATTAAACTTTGTGGTTGCAAAACCGTCCATTTGTTTAGCAGAACTGACATGTTTCTGAATCCATCCCAGAGCCGAGGGTTTGTGTAAGTGGGTTTTTAGTGTGGGTTTTCGTGCTGGCAGGGAGGCAAAAGGTGATTTCAGTGTCTACTATATAAAGAGGCAGCAGCTTCCAGATCTTCATCTGTGTTCTCCTCCATCATCATTTCACTCATCACATGGCTTCACATCTCAGCCTTCTGGGAGTGGTGCTGTGCTCCTCATGGTTTCTGCTTCTGAAATCCCACCTCAGGCAGACTTTGATTTACAGGCAGCAACAGTCATCCATAATGGTTCTTATTTTACCGCCCATCTAGTTTCATAACCACATGTCCAACTTAGGGTTGCAGGAAGGGGATCTCAGCCACCATCTCTTTGTGCCAGAGAGATGGTGGCTGAGACGCAGCAGAGCGGAGGTGTTAGTGCCTGGCTTAAAACAGGACATGTTAGCTGCATTTAACCTTCAGTTACTCTTTATATAGTTGGTAGGAGTCAGACCATGTTTCTGTTTACCTGAAAAACATTACACCAGGTAACCTGCTGTGTTAAACGTGTTTTCTGACGATGTTTGCTGCCCTACAATCCGTCCTGCTCTGTAGTAAAATCAGCGACATTTGACCGTCCTGTTGCTCCCATTGAAATGTATACAGCCTGTTTAAAATCTAGAAAACTAGATCTAGAAACTGTTAAACTGCTTGAGAGAGTTGATCACCAAACACTGATAGATTTGCCAACCTCAAGGTGAGGTGACGTTAAAATAAAAGAAACAATCTGCAGAGCCATGTTAGTCGTGTCTGCAGTGAAGAGCTTTTTATACATTGTACCATAGGCACAGTTGCCTCCATTTTTATAATTGTTTAAATTAATATTTTGTACATTTGTACATTTCAAGGACTCTATTTTTGGAGTGTATGTTTATGTATCTGTATTATATTATACGAACACTTTAAAAGTCTGTCCAAAGAATCACTCAGTTTACTTTTTACTCACTATGAGCATCATTCATTATTCTCCCCAGTAATTAAGGTCAGGATATGTATGTTTTTATTCCAATCCATTCTTCTTTTGCAGCGTTTAAATAACCTTGATCAGATTTGATGGTTTTGTTACAAACTTTTCAAAAACTGTTTGATTAGAGGGTTTTTTTTTTTAATTGAATATTGATTTATTGATTAGCATTCAAATATCTCAGTGAAAACAATAAAGATCTACCACAAAGCAAGAAACCGAGACAAGGCTAATCAAAAGGTACTGGCTGAAGCATGTTTATTAAATTGTGTTAAAATGTACAAAACAGTGATGTCATGTTTTGAGACTTGATGAATTTAAGAATCTTATGATTTAATACAGAAATTTGCAGACTTGCACAGAGAGGGTAAAATTATGATGACTGATAACAGAGACGAAGACAACAGACGACGAGGACAGGAAGGAACAGGGGTTTAAATGCACCAAGGAGACAGTCAGAGAGAACTCGGGACAACTGGAGGCATGTAGGGATGCAGGGACTGACAGAGACAGGGAAGACGTCGCATCGTGACGATTAAAGTTTATCTTGCCTGGCTGGGCAGCTCTCTGGGTGCTCAGCACCCCCAAAGCTCTGATCCTAGAATCGCCCCTGGTTGAGACGCATTTTCTCTAAACACCGGGTCTCTGTGGCTTTTAAACACCTCAACACGCTGCACCAAAAACTGGTCCACCCCAAGGATCGGGTCCCCCGACACAAACAGAGTAGCATAGTGTACGCTGTTAAGTGCAGGAGGATTGTCAGGATTTATACATCGGGGAAACCAAACAACCTCTGGCTAAGAGGATGGCACAACACAGAAGAGCCACCTCGTCAGGCCAGGACTCTGCAGTCTGTTTACACCTACAGGCCAGTGGACATTCTTTCAATGATGAGGATGTGACATCCTGGACAGGGAGGAACGCTGGTTTGAGGGCGGAGTCAAGGAGGCCGTTTACGTGAAAAGGGAAAGACCATCTCTGAATGGAGGAGGGGCCTAAGGGTCCATCTGTCACATCTTACATGCTGTGATTGCAGCCATTCCCCAACTCTCTGTGAATGGGACTCATGGACATGGATCAGTGGTTGTTGATCAATGGTCATGAGAATTTGCATGATTAAGATGAAGGAACTGACCTCAGCCCCAGTGGGCTGGTTTCAGTCATTATGCAAATGTCCTGTTTATAAGATTGAAACCTGCAGTCAGCTGAGACTGAAGACGTCACCTGATGATGACGAAACGTTTCTCCCACAAAACGCTGCGTCCAGATGAACAGAACCAACTTTTGGAGACTCGTCTCTTGTACTGACCCACAGTTTTGTGTCTCTTGCAGCTGTTTCATCGGGCATGTTTGTTGTGACCCAGAGTCCAGATGTTTCTGTCATGGAGGGAGAGACCGTAAGCATCACCTGCTGCTGGACAAGAACGTTTGAAAGATTCAGAGTGGCCTGGCTGAAAAATCAAACAATAATTAAGAGAGAGACCAACGCAAATCAAGCTCCAAGTGTCTGAAAAAGGAGGCAAAGACTCATCTTTGAACATTTCAAACATCAGAGGATTCAGGAACATACATCTGTAAAGTGACTGTGGAGATTCCATCTTTAACTGTGTCTAAAGGAAATGGGACCATCATCACAGTCAGAGAGAAGACGGTGAATAACAACAACAACAACAACCACACAGACTCCAGTGAGTGAACACGTTCAGTTTGGTGACCAACACGCCTCCAAAATATGTCAACGTCACCTTTTACAGATTAAACGCTGTCACATGAAAGTCTAGTCTGTCACGTGTCTGTGCTGTTACCGTACACGTGGCAGCCTTTGGTCGTCTGAAGGGACGATTAATAAACATTGAATCCTCCAAACCAGAGCGATGAAACTACCTGAACGTCTGTCAGCTGAAAACCTTCAAACTTACAGACGTTTGTGACGACTGGCTTAGAAAAAACTTTACAAACTTGTTCAGCGTTTTTGGTTTTGTTTTAAATTTATTTGATGATTCCAAAAACACCGCTGATTAAAAATGAATGATTGACTTTTGACTGATTGTCTCATTTAATGAATTAATTAATACTTATCATAGTAAACTCCTCTGGGTTACCATGGTAACACGACCAGTAAAGATGCTTTGGCATGCAGACTGGAGCAGCAGGGATCAAACCACCGACCTTTCTATTGTCAGGTGACCTGCTCCACCTCCTGAGCCCCACTTCTCATGACAAATGACTTCCTTTTCTTTTATTCTCACTGACACTTGAGGATTGATCATGTTTGATTAGAGCTGCTGCTTATTCTGCAGCCACAGGATGTGCCGAGGCTCAGGGAGGGGCAGCCATGTGACCAGTTCGGCTGAGAGAAAGAAGACATCAAAGACGTGCTGTGGAAGAGCCAGATATGAATAATAACTCATGATTAAACACGTAGAGGTGTATTAACACACAGTGAGTGAAGAAGAAACACCCAGTGCATCATGGGAGTCCCCCAACAGCCTACACCTATTGGGTGGTTGTTACATGTACAAGATTCAAACTTGTGATTTGAACGAAATAATTTCATGTTTCTGTGGTGAACATAATTAAATCATGTAGCATCTGCATGAAATTCAGACACTTAATTCTTGTTCTTGTTGAGATGACAGGATACAATCTAGTCAGAGTGGTTCGTTACCTGGACTCACGAAGTTCACAAGATCACATTAGATGTCAAACTGCAGGAAAATCACTGGAGTTTTCAGCAGCAGACAACTACGCCCACAACAACAGATTTCTTTGAGTGTAACTAAGGGAGGATCCAGGGTCACCTGGTCCAGCCCTAACTATATGCTTTAGCAAAAAGGAAAGTTTGAAGCCTAATCTTGAAAGTAGAGATAGTGTCTGTCTCCTGAATCCAAACTGGAAGCTGGTTCCACAGAAGAGGGGCCTGAAAACTGAAGGCTCTGCCTCCCATTCTACTTTAACCCTTAGATGCACACGTGGGGTCAAAAATGACCCCAGGGGTTGTTTTTCTCCAAAATCTTTAAAATGCAAAGTTGTAATATATTCATATTCCAGGTATTCCTCATAAAATATGTTTGTAACATGAGGCCATTTGCATTTTTATTTATTTTTTCATTAATTAAAAAAATGCAGTTTTTGTATCACTACCCCACTCTTCCACAAGTGGGGTTAAAAATGACTCCAAGCAGTTCCTATGGAATCTTCTATGAAACTTTCATTCTTAGCAACTCTGACTGTTCCACTTACTCTTCTGATGGATCAAGAATTAATTTTTGCACAGTAACGTACATGATTTATAGTCAGGGCTGCACATAAGTGGTCCACAGGTGTGCATTTGCTGTCAAAATATGAGCATTCCCGGAAATTCAGAGAATACACGCTTCTTTTGCGGTGGAGGAACACCTGTCACGGTCCTGGGTCCCCTGACCCAGCGTTTTTAGTTCTTTGTGATGTTTGTATTTTTGTACTTGTGTGAGTTATTCTATGGTTTCTTGTTTCGATCCCTTGCCCTTCATGTTTCTCTATGTCCCCTCTGTTCTGTGTAAGTCTGTGTCTGCATGTTTGAGTTCCCCTCTGTGTCTCTCGGTTCTTAGAGTCCTCTGCCTTATGGTTTATGTCTCTGTGTTTCTTAGTTGCTGTCTCCACTGTGTCAAGTTCGCGTCTCTGTGTGATCCTTCCTGTTTTACTTTGAAGGTCCGTGTCTTATGTGAGTGTGTCCTGCTTTGCTTGTCTCGTCAGTCCTGATTTCTCCCAGCTGTGCTCTCCTTCTGTGTCTCATCCCCCTCGTTACTCCCCAGTGTATTTAAACCCTGTGTTTCTCTGAGTCAGTGTCGTGTTGTCCCTCTTGCTGTGTGTGAGTCTCCCTATGTCTTCTGGTATGTGTTATAATTAGCATTTCCCAGTTTAGTTTTGTATTGCTTGTGTTCTGTTTTCCAGCAATAAAGCTGTGCTTTTGAGTTCAAGTTCTGTCCCCGTGAGTTTGCGTTTGGGTCCAATCCCTGCCTGCCACACAGCGTTTCATGGCAACACCTAACTAATTGCTTACAGAGCTTGCTTCTTGGACATCTTTAAGAGTTCTGAACAAATGTCTGTCCTCCTCCAGAACATCTAATGTACGCAAACGAGTGTCCCAACTTCTTATGTGGTGCGCGTCTTTTATTTTGACAGCAAACGCGCACCTGTGGACCATTTATGTGCAGCCCTGTTTATAGTTTCCTGTGCATTTCAAACATTGTCCTTTCTGGGGGGGAGGGGGGTATTATCCAAAGTAACACGGCTGCTATGAGGCCAGCTAGGATCCCTGTGGCCCTACAAATGATCCAGGACGGATGGGATGAAGAGCCCATTGGAGGCATTGACTCAGAATCTGACATCTAAGATATAGAGGACCCAGACTATCTCCCCCCCCCCCCACTGAACAAGGCCAGTCAGATACAGAGGAGTCCTCTGAAGAGGAAATAAATATTGAGTCTAACAGAATGAGCCCCTCTTACTGCTCTAGCCACAATATTCTGAATTAGTCGGCCAGGGCTTGCACCTGGGTTTAGTACTTTCTCCCCAGTAAATGCATGGAAGATGTCATACACAAACATGGAGGCACGAAGAGTAGCCACAGACAGGGGAAAGAGTGGAAAAATGTAATCAAACATAAGCTCCTGGCCTTCATTTGATTGACCATTCTTGCAGGAAGTGAGAAGAACTGGGATGTACCAGTCGGTGTGTTTTTTGGGAGTCCTCTGCACAACCCATTGTACAAGGCCACTATGTCAATTCAAAGATTTAAAGATATTCGCCGTTTCTTGCACTTTGAGGACAAGAGGACCAGAGCCTACCGACTGAAAACAAACCACATGGCAGCTTTCTGCTACATATGGGACCTGTTCCTGGTCAACTGCAGGCAGAAATTCATCCACAGTGATTGTGTTACAGTGGATGAACAACTTGTGCCTTTCAGAGGGAAGACCCAGCTTCTGCAGTATATGCCGAGCAAGCGTACAAAAGTGATACAAAAACTGCGATTTCTTAAAATTAATGAAAAAATAAATAAAAATGCAAAGGGCCTCATGTCACAATCATGTTTTATGAGAAATACCTCAAATATGAAAATATTACAACTCTTCATTTTAAAGATTTTGAAGAATAACAACAGAGTTTATAGCAAAATGCATTGTTTCTATTTGGGGTCATTTATGACCCCACTCGTGGAAGAGTGTAGGTATTGGTAGGTTGTGCATCCAAGGGTTAAATACTCTAGGAACAACAAGTAGGCCTGCAGTGTGAGAGCAAAGTGCTCTAATAGGGTGATATGGTACTATAACAGGGGTCCCCAACTCCTGGACTCCGGTCCAAATCCAGACCCCAAGAGGATCACAAAGCAGTTTCTCATTTACCGCGTAGTTGGATAGTTTCTTCCTGCCGGCTGCCGTGGCTGACTTTTGAACTGGCGCGACACGCAGCTATGCAGGTTAGCATCATGCTGGTCCACTCTCCCAGCCAGCTGTTGGCGGTAATGCACCACCAACTGCCAATAAAACGATAAAGAAGAACAAGCTATGTGGGTGTGCGGGTTGATAGGTTACTATGTTGGGAGCTTGCTGACTGGATGAGTAAAAGAAGATGGCTTTGTCAAAAATACTTATAAAGTTATAAAGAGTGGAAGTCTGAAGAGCTGTTATGAAATCAAACATAAGAACTTCAACCAAAGCTGTGCGCCTGGGTCTGACGGTAGAACAAGAAGAATAAATGAGGTATGAGCGGCTACACGGCTGATAACAGTCTGTGACAGCACAACAGCATACGAGTGTTCACTGTGAGCACGGTGGATTTTAGGAGGACACAAAAAGACTTTCACTGACTGGAAAATGATGAAGAGTGAAAGGAAGCTGCAGCAGAAACACTTTTTAGTTTGGAAGAGAAACAATGTAACACTTTTAGATGGAAACAAAGTAAAGTGCAACAATTTACCTTCAATAAAAAATAAATTACATCCTTAATAAAACTATAAACATTTGAACCGTTTGATACTGAAACATAAAATGAAATAAACTCCATAAACAATCAAAATGAATTCAAACTGATCAGCAACATTAACTCAGGAGCACAATATATGAAACACTTTAACCTACAAAACAAAAACGAATCAAACAGTTTGTGCTGATTTCTTTCTTTGATCAAAATAACAAAGTCAGCATTAATGGCTCCGACGAGCACGTTTTGCAGTGCACAGCTTTTCAAAGCAGCTTTGAAGCAGGATCCTGCAGCTCTCAGCTCCTGCTCAGTGTTTAGCTGGGACCTGGACTTGGTCTGCAGCAGCAGCAGAGAAGCCTCACAAAGATGAGACTAAAGGAAGAAGAACGCCCAGAGCCTGCTGCCCTCAGAGTGGATACTGCTTCTCTACACTCAGCCAGAATCCACTCAGTGTCTGTGATGTGAACTGCAGTCTCAGTGTGGAGTCAGACGTCAATGAACTGGTTCTGCTCTGCAAAGCTGAAACCAGTTGGAGCTGGTCATGCTGGGAACTGTTTTCATGGAAGTCCTTTTAAAAGTATCCCATCAGTGATGAAATATGCTGCTTGATATATGGAGTCACTGAGGCGGCATCATCATCAGTAGTGTCAACAAATTCATGCAGGTTCTCCAATGAATCTGTGTCTCCTTCATCGAGTCTCCTGCCCCACACTGCAAGCTTTCAGTGACAGAGCTGATCTTGTGACCTGAGGGAGGTTTTTATCTTTCCCTTGAAGCTGTAGATTTACTTCATTTCCAAATATGTCCCTCAGGTAGGCCAGTTTTGCCAGGAAGCTCTCATCACTAACTCTGTGACTTCATACTTGTGCTCCTGCTCCAAAAACATCTGATCTGCTCTCTGAGCTCAAAAACTCAGGACAAGACTTTTCCTGGTGACAGCCGCCTGGCTTCACTGTGAAACAGCACAGCTTGATGTTCGGCTCCATCTCCTCACAGACAGCAGAGACACTCTTGTTTTTACTGGTCTGGTCTTTATAAAACCGACTAAACCAATAATTTCAGTCATAACCTCACTGAATTCAGAGGAAAGCTGCTCTCAGTGTGAAACACTCCAGCAGAGGGCGCTGTTAAGTCCTTATTGTAACACAGTTACTGTGTGCAGTTAGACTTCATACATAATCTGCACTTATTTCCATCAGACATGCTGTCAGTAAATGATTGGTTTCTATTGATTCTACTTCCTGTTGACTCGTTTGATGACAGTGAAACAATCACAGCTGATTGTGTGATGATGTAAACTGTCACTGTTACATTCAGTGTGTGTGACATAATGTTAGTGCAGGCTGATAACAGCCTGGTTCTGTTAGAAACACATGAACGTGTCCATAGATCAGTGTGTGTTTAACATGAGAGCTTCAGCCCTGCTGATGTGTTAAATAAAGACATGCAGGAAAACTGATGAGACTCTGAAATAACTCTTTATATTTATAATGTAACTCTGCATCAAAAGAACAACAAAGGATCCCAGACAGGTTTCTGTGAACAAAGACCATTCTGATGTTTCTGTGTTTCTAACACTTTGACATTATTAGTAAACAGACTGCAGTGAGCAGCATTTATAAAGAGCTTCTATATAAAGATATGACAGCTGTTTGACAAGTTTATCACTCTGTGTTTGGACCTGATCAGTCCAGCTGTTTACTTGAAACATGTTCATTTACCTGTTCTGTTATATTCATGTTCTTGTCTCTGTTGAAAACACATTTTAATGTCCCTCAGATTTTTCTCCCAGATGAATAAATATAAAAATGACACAAACTGACTGCAGCTACTTTTTGTCCTTTCTGTCAAAAACCTTCATGTGACTCATGAGAGACACGTTTCAGCTGTTTGTGACAGATCAGAGGCCAACAAGTCATTTATAACACTTTCCATCATTGTTTAAAGTTCTCAGTGTTTCTGTGTTGCTGCGTATAGGATCTCCCAGCATCATCACTGTGCTGTCCAATCATTGTGTGCGAGGTTACCCTTATAGTGCGATGTGTGTTTGCACAAAGAGAAGCATGTGTGTCAAATATAAATAAGCACAGAACAGAAACAGCTGCTCGTTTCTTCTGTTTAGAGTCAAGTTAGTGTTTTGTGTCTTTGTTTGAGGCCTGATGTCGAGCAGAGGTGTGTGTAACTGCACTGCTCTGTTATATGTGTGAAGTGTGTGCTTCTCTTCAGCATCATCTTTGTCACTGCTGATTCCTTTGTGTCATCATGTGTTGAGAAGAGAGAACAGTTATAACGGAGGAGCAAAAGGAAGCCCTGAAATCTGCATCAACAAGGAAGTGTTGGCTCACCAGTGATCCCAGCAGAGCCACTGGTTTGGCTCCAGTTGTTCTAGATTCAATGATGTTGCTGCTACAGATACATGTCAGCATCTTTATTGTAGTAAAGTCTTGTAATGTGAAGATAGAAACAAGGCAGCAAACAGCTCCATGATCTGATCTTAATGATGTTGTTTTTATTCCTGTCTGTCAGAACTGGATTGGAAACTATCAAAGGTCTAAAAACAGCCTCGACCCTCCCACAGAGCAAACTTTACACACGTCATCTTTCAGCTACAATCTTTGTTGCAGGGATCTTCTGCCAAACAAGGCTGAGAGAAGATTTCTTACAGCTGTCATGTTGATGCTGTTTCAGTCTTTGGGCAAACACACTCATATATTAGGGCTGATATCAGGGCTGCACAAGTTCTTTGTGTTTGTGATCATGAATAACAGAAGTGTGCCTGTTGAAGATCATGTTTCTACATTATTTTATGTCCTGTTATTGTTCTGTGTTATATTCAGCTTTCAGCATCCTTTCCCAGCCCCCTGTTACACCATCCATACAAAGCCAATCTGACTGTGAGCCAATGTGTTTGTTTGTGTTGGATCAATAGATTTGACAGACTTGGTTCATCCAGAGGGAAACAGTCCAAATTCAGATCTAATGAAATGATGGAGGCTGTTTCCTACCACGGTGCTGATGTGTGACTAACAAGGCTCATGGTCTCCAGCAGACAAGCGCCTGGAATGAGGTGAGCTGAGTGTTGCTTTGGTGGGTCTGTGCCCACGTCATGCATCAGGATTCATATTGGCAATAGTTCATATCTCTGTTCTTCAGCCTTCATCACAAAGCTGTGGAGGAAAAACAAACATCTAACAGGATCTGATGGATGCAAAGTCCACTGAGCTCTTTGTCATTTACAAACTTGTCCAACCAACAAGAGCACAGATGAAAAACACAGTGACAGTTACAGGGTTTTGCCATATATGAGCATAGATGACTTTCATATAGATTTTCAATGCAGGCTTTTGGTGAGCCGCTGGGTTCTGTCTAATAATCATCTCAGCATTTTACAATAGAACAGCTCTTTATTAGCTCTTCATTTATTGTTATTGGACATGAAACAAGGAAGCTGTTTCTCATTGGATGTTAGTTTCATGTTCATCAGGATCATTTTCTAAAGAGCTGATATTGAGACCATTTACTGCACTGGCTGCACATCCTGTCTACATTTCTCTGTATGTGCTGTGTTTAGACTCACAGAGAAATGACTCAACCAGCTGTGTTTGATTGACTCCTATGACTATATGAAAGGTCAGTGTGTGTCTGCACACAGACTGTTGTGTTGGACTGTTATTCAGTTGTCTGCTGAATGTTTTCAAATGTCTGCATCTCAGCTGTGATGAGGCTGGGGGTCATGGGAGGCCACCGTAGCAGCCTCTTCAACATCATGACATCATCATAAATGCTGCTGGACTGTCTGATGGGCTGACGGTGAAAAAGCCGTCGGGAAGGAAACAGAAGACATTTCAGAGGCTGCAGCAGATTTCTTTGATTCGGGGCCTTTTTCAGCTTTATTGGACAGAGCAGTGAAGATAAGTGACAGCAAAGCAGAGAGAAAGGGGGCGTGGCCCGGGTCAAAGCCAGGCCAGCTGCTCTCCACCTCGTGGTCACCTGCTCATCCTAGTGAGCTCCAGCAGCAGCCCTTTCACACACTTTACACTGTCAAACACTGTGTGTGGACCTCAGCTAACAACAGGCTACATTTAAGTCTGGACTACATGCTTTTATATTGTTTTTATTCCATCAGCAGCTCAACATCATGAGCAGCTTTGACATAAAGACATCAAACTCAAGCTGACTTTAAACTACTTTTAATACAGGGGCTCAAAAACAACAACATCTTTATTATATATCAGGACAGAAAGTCATTTCATCTCAAAGGGAAACAGCTTTATTTGGAATAACCAGCACTATCAACTGGTTTGGGATCTCCACCAGTTTCATGTCTTTGCAGCTTCTCCAACAAAGTTCCTGTAAAATCAGCATGTTTGTCTTTATTGGTTTGATAGTGATTGATTATTCAGTCCCAATCTGCTGTCATCTAAAGAACAAAATGATGTTTCTATGAGTCACAAAGCTCCAGATGTTGTCGGCTTCACAAAGAAAACAAAGAACTTAAACACAAAGTGTTTGGAGCCAAAATGTTCCCAAGCTGCTCTTTTTGAAATGGCAGAGGTACAGTGGTGTCTAACAGCACACTGTGGAAGGCAAACATGTTATTGTTGGATGAAACTTCATGAATCCTTTGTAGATTTGAGCTGTTGGAGCCTTTCTTTTCTCTTCAGGTGTACAGATGCTGAGGAGGCAGGTGGAGCAGGTGGAGCTGTTGTGATGCTGCAGAGGGTGTGTCTTAGTAACTCTGTGAGGCAGAACTGGATCCAACATTGTGGATGTGTTGATGTTGGAGCCATTAAGAGTCTCTGGCCACACTGTAGGATTTCCCTTTGATCCACTGTGGGGGCATTTTGGAGTCTGTCAGTGAAACTCTTCATGTTTGTGTTTGACTCCAGTTTATAGAAACAGAGAAATGTGTCATGCTTTTGTTCGGCCTCCACAAATACACACATTTGTTCATTGGTTGGACTTTTTGGAAGGAGACACATTGAAAACCATGTTAATAAGATCTTGTTGTTTCCTGTGGATCCGACACAGAGAGTGGACTTCAGACAGAAAGCGTGGAAGAGATTTTAGAGGCCGTGTGTGGCAACAGGAAGTTTCTGTGTGTTTGCTGATCTTACATGTGGAAAACAACACGTGATGTTTGTGAAGTTCTACAATGATCATTGTTCTCACAGCATTTTGAGTGGGAACAGTTCAAACTGGGAGTAGTGGGAGTTATTTACTGATTGAAACAAGCTGAATGTTTCTGTGACGATGAAGATCAGCAGCTCAGCTGATCAATGAACTGACATCTATCAGTCGTTTCATGAGATGAAGTCATCAGCAGACATTTGTTCTGACTGTGTGATGAATGTCAGAACGTCAGGGCTCTGCTTTAGTCACTGCTTGATGATCATTGGCTCATTGTTGAATCCAGGGCCCAGTCTGACCTCTGACCTTTGCTGCAGGTCTTCTGTGTTATCTCCACTTTCATGTCTGATCTTCTGCTGTATCGTCCAAAATAAACATCTGGATCATTTCCAACACTTCAGCAGATCTTTAGTTTGGGCAGTGCAGCACAAAATAACACATATTGTACTATACTGCCCACTTCCTGATCTTATTGGATCTGTGTGTGAGGTTGGTGAAGGAAACACATGTTTACTGAGTGAGTCGCTGCCATTAGGAACTAGTTTTTATATCACAGCCTGGAAATCACACAGGACCATTTCTGCAAGTGAAAAGTCGTCATTGGAGGAAAATGATTATGTAGTTTGTGCGACTGAAGAATTGTCCCAACTACATGTGCCGCTGACCTTTGCTTTAGGTGCACAGAGGAGTCTGTGGAAACATCCAGAACTGAGGCAGTGCTACAGATGCTTCAAATAAAGTGGTGTATTATCCATGTTTTCTATGGATCACATCCAGTATCCTGATCTAACGAGCCCCCTTCTTGTGGATTTTAGAGCCTCCGACTTTTGCTGCGTCTCATTTCAAGCACAAGAGCAAGAAGTGGATGAAGAAATGGGGCGAGTGGGGTCAGTGTGGTGCATGTCAGCTGTGCTCACACATGCTTTCACAAAGAACATGTGTGTTCATCGGCAGCATTAAGGTGCACTTTAGTCTTCATAATAATAAAGTATTCTGACTTTATTCTTCTGAATCCTCACAGTCATGTTGCAGCTCTGCTCTGCTTTAAGAAAATGTTCTACCAGGATGTTACTTTCCTAAACGTGTTCTCCAAATGTTCCAAAGACTTTGTTCTAAGTAGTTCTACATGATGAAACATCCACACTAAGTTTAAGAAGGACACACAAACACCATCTGTCCTTTCATCATGTGTACAAACGTGTTCAGATGTCAAATGTACCGTGAATGGATGCAAATGTGGATCGTTCCAATAAAATGAGGCAGTTTTGTAAGTGGATCACAGTTTGAAGTTCATTATAACCTATAAGAACATGTTATTCAAACCAACTTTATCCAACAGGAAGAAGCATCAGGGGAACAGGAAACATTCAAACATGTTTACTGTAAGAACTGCACAAAGGAAGGAAAACACAATCCTACACACGAGCACTTTAAAATGGACATTTAGCTTTTCAAACATCAGGGAGCTGCAATAACAACACTTTGCCCATTCTGATCAGACTGAAAGATTTATAGAGATTTATCCATGTGCTGGAAAAGGATTTGATATCAACATAGATGCAGATTAGCAGGAGCATTTTCTTCATATTGATTTAGAGTTCAGTACCAGGAATATGTAGAATTAACATCTGTGCGCATGACGAGTGATGAAAATTCAAAGTCAGGCTTTCAAAGGATGTCAGAATTGGTGTCTCTATCTGTGACTGTCCCAGAGGAACCTACCTGAGGGATTATTACAGATCTGTCTATATAGAAAGACTTGCATTGATTCACAGTGTACAATTCTTTCTAATCTATTAACATCTTCCTCCAAATCCTGTTTCTGCTGTTTAATGACATATGTCTGAATACAGACAGTGGAAAAATGTCAGTTTTAGTTTTACTGGATCTCAGTGCAGCATTTGATACAGTTGACCACAACATATTACTCAAACGACTGGAGAACTGGGCAGGTCTTTCAGGAACTGTACTAAACTGGTTCAAAACATACTTAGAAAACAGGAAATACTTTGTATCAATAGGTAACTTCACATCTGAGCAGACAAGTATCACATGTGGAGTTCCCCAAGGTTCCATCTGGGGACCCTTTCTGTTTAACATTTACATGCTCCCACTGGCACAGATTATAAAGAACAACAAAATAAACTGTCATAGCTATGCAGATGACACACAAATATATATCACAATGTCACCAGGAGACCGAGGCCCCGTACAATTTTCTCCAGCTAAACAAAGACAAAACTGAGGTAATAGTCTTTGGCGCCAAAGAAAAACGATTACAGGTCACCAGAGAACTTCAATCTATACATCTAAAAACCACAAACCAGGCGAGAAATGTGGGTGTAGTGATGGATGCAGACCTAAACTTAGAAAAACACATTAAGACAATAACAAAATCAGCTTACTATCACCTCAAGAATATTTCAAGGATAAAACATCTGATGTCTCAACAGGACCTGGAAAAACTAGTCCATGCATTCATCTTTAGTAGGCTTGATTACTGTAACAGCATCTTTACAGGTCTACCTAAAAAATCAGTCAGACAACTACAGCTCATTCAGAACTCTGCTGCTCGAGTCCTCACTAAGACCAAAAAAGTGGACCACATCAGTCCAGCTCTGAGGTCTTTACACTGGCTGCCTGTCCGTCAGAGGATAGACTTTAAAGTTCTGATGCTGGTCTATAAAGCTCTGAATGGTTTAGGACCAAAATACATCAATGACCTCCTGACCCAGTATGAACCTTCCAGATCCCTCAGGTCATCTGGATCCGGTCTTTTATCAGTTCCCAGAGTCAGAACCAGACACGGAGAAGCTGCATTCAGCTTTTATGCTCCTTATATCTGGAACAAACTCCCAGAAAGCCTCAGATCAGCTGAAACACTCAGTTTATTTAAATCCAGGTTGAAGACTCACCTATTCTCAGCTGCATTTGAATAAAGCACCAAATCCACACTTTTAAGCTTAAATTTCAAAACTTACATTTAACTACTGATTTTATCTACTGTTCTGATCTGTTTTGATTTTATATACTGTTTTGTTTGTTTGTTTGTTTGTTAATTAGTTAGTTAGTTTGTTTGCTTGTTTTAATCAATTTTAAATCATGCTTTTTATTTGTTTTTGTTTCTAATGTCTCTGTAAAGCACTTTGAATCACCTTGTTGTTGAATTGTGCTATACAAATAAACTTGCCTTGCCTTGCCATCAGAAGGGCTCAAACCTCCTGCTGTTTCTACTGGACCATAAATTCTACTTTATGATCATCTTCAAAAATAAAAACGTGAGTTTATTTGTGAACTCTGTGAAATGTGTCTGATGTTTAGTTTGAACCAATCCTGTGTCAGCTGCAGCCACATCATTGCCACACATACAAATGGGTGCGTTCCTGTTTAGACCTGCTGGCTGTCAATGGGCTTCATTCCATTTCAGACTGCCGGTGGTCGGCTGTGATCTAAACTGAACATGGCTCCTGTGTTAGAAGAGCCTCTGATTTTAAACTTTGCACATTTAATAGTTTCTTTCCAACACTGTGGAGCTACCAGCCCAGTATATGTAGCCACAGTAGATGGAGTTATCAAGCTGACTGACAAACATCAGGACTCATGTGATCCCTACATGTGGACCTTTCACAGATGGATCCAAGTGCAGATTCAACTCTGCATTACATTTGACTTCAGCTGTTACACACTTTCTAGCTGTGTCACTTCCTGCTTTTTGGATCAGATAGTTTATTCATGTCCACAAATGTTTGGCTGCATGTTTTTATCATCTATATTTCCAGTCTTCATACAGCCGATATTTCATGTGAACTCCAACCTGCCAGCTGCCATCACGTTTTAAGGGTTCATTCAGTGTTGAAATGTAGGACAAACAGCAGCACATGTTCTCTAAATGTTTGCAGTCATTTTAAATGAAGCTGATACTACATGAGACATTTTCCATATTTACTGTCTTTGAACAGAGAATAATAAAGCCATCAAACATATACAGGCTGTGCAAATACAAACTTCTGTGGTGCATTTGATGACCTGCAGAGGAGAACAAGTCGGGCTTTTCAGCCCTAACACAACCTCTTTGTTCTCAATACTAAAAAACCTTCAAAGGCTGATATGCAAGTTTGCATGAATCACCAACACAGTTGTATTTGTTTCTAGTATAATTATAAATAAGCTGATCAAATATCTGCTCACTGATTAGATCCAGTATCTATTACAGATGAACTGGATATCACAGCGCATGTTGTTAATCCGTCATATCAAACTAAACCGTGTTGCTGGTGTAAATATCCTCCAATAAAGTCAGATGAGGGCTACTGTTGCCAGGTAACGATGATGTCACACTGGATCTTCTGATCTTTAGCATCGTAGCGCTCGGAGTCTGATGTTGGCTCACGTGTTGTTAAACACCAACATGACGCTCTACTAGTCAAGGCCTCAGCTTCACCCACTGATGCTGATCACACAGACCCACTAATAGAACTGTTTTATCAGGTTTAAGCAGCGTCAGCATTAATGTCACATTTAATCAGACCACATTTACATTACAAGCCCACTACAACCATATGGAACTCCAAAGTGTTCAAAATTAAATAAATAAATAACTCATGATGAAATAAATAACTATGTGAATAAATAAGACACAGATATGTAATGTGAGAATGATATTGTGAAATAATTGAACACATTTTGAAAAGAAGCTCATTATTGTGAAATATATTGCATTCTGCTATATAAATTTACTTATTATTGTGAAATATTATTTCATGATCATTATTTTTCACAATAACAGAGATTATTCCTGAGGCATTTTATTTATTCCCAGCCGTTTTTAATCCAAATGTCCTTTTTTTCAAAGTCAGTCTTTATTTCAAAAATCAAGTTTTTCCCAATGGCCTATTTATTTCATTATTATTACACATTATTTGACCACAAGCAATCTTTTCTGGTTTGACGCCGTCTTTGTAGCCAGAAACCAGCTCTCTCCTCGGCTTCCTCCACTACACGCTTCCCCCACGCCAGTCTCCTCCGTCACTATAAAGGGGAGAGTCATGAGCTCCATCACCCTCACCTGTGCCGTCCAACGTCCCGCCACCAGCCTCCACTGCAGCAGGCCAGAGACCACACCCCTGCCACAATAAGTAAAAGTATATCCTTGCTGTACCCTTAATGCTAAATGTGCTAAATTAACCGCTGCCTTTGCCCCTTTGGGATTATTCTTATGTCACTGGGATGTTGACCTTTGACCTTCACATTAGAGAGATGGGCAGACATAATTAGTGTATGAATTTTAAAGTAACAGGTAATAAAGAGAGTGTAGCAAATGTAGTCAGGTTTATTACTCTGTATCACACATGAGTGCCCGAGGGAGGCGGGGCTGACTGGGGAGACACAGGAAACAGAGAGACAGGGCTGACTCGACATGAAACGATGAAACGTGGGACACGGGAACAGAAACTAAACACAGGCTGAAATGAACACTGAGGGAGGGAGAACTAAGATTACTGAGAGCCTGATAAATAAGAAGAACAAAAACCAAGAAAAACAAGAGTCAAAGAAAAGCAAAAACACAAAGCATTGGGCCAGGACCCACTGCTGTGACATTTATATGTGATAAAAACATTAAAAACTGCTCAGATGTTGAAATCTTTCTACGTATACTTTAGGTTCAGCTCTGCAGCCTGGCATTTGGTTAAGCATGATTCAAACATTTGATTTTGTTTAACTGGTTTTAATTATAGTTACTTTTTGTGAACATTTGTTGCAGCATTTAAAAATACATCATTTATTTTCAAACTTTTATTTGATTTAGAGCATCATATTTGACCAACGTAAATGTTTTAATTTCATATAAAATAACTGAAACAGTGAACTAAATATCTGAAATCTTTCCTTCCTTAAAAGTTATAATCCTACTTAAGTTATAGTGCAAACGCTTAAGTAACAAATATACTTGATGCTAATTAATTAATATTTCCCTTTGATGTTGCAACTATGCGGTCACTTCTGTCTTTAAACAAAATAATATTTTCCAGTTACAGAAATCATAAAGTCCAAACTAAAGTGCTACTGTTGCTATATGCATTTTATATAAATCATGGATGATGGTCCTGACATGAAGGAAGAGAAAGTTACAGGTTGCATCCTTTGACTTTGTCTCCGTGCCTTTGGGCGATTTTCAGAAGGACAGATGTTTCTGTTCAATTCTTAAATCAATTTTTTCAAACACAAACACTATTTTAAAGCTTCTAGAGAGTAAAATATTAATGATAATTATAATAACAATAATAAAAACAAAAGCTCTCAGATCCATCAAACCAAGCAGCAGAAAGAACAATAACTGAAGAGAAAACTTTAACCTTGTAGACTTCATTATGTTCCAGCTGCTCTACAGACGCTGTGACCTCGAACTTAAGCAGGTCGTAACGTATGTGCAGCTCAATAACTTCATAATCAGACCCTGTGGTATTTAGGCAGCAGAACAACTAAGAATAACAACTACAAAGAATGTTTTTAGGTTTCTGTTGTACTGCAAGGTTCTGTACAGGAGAACCAAACCAAGAGCAAATATTACGTCTCATTTACACCTGAGCACGAAGAGTCATCAACATTTAGCAAATTGAATCATCTTTGTTTAGATGCAAGAAGAATCATATAGAAATGAAAAAGTAGAAATAGAAATCCAGAGCAAAGATATCCTCTAATTCAGCGTAGCACATGTGCAGCTGCTGCGATTCACGTAAGCATTCGGCTCGTCGCTGTTGCAGATTTTTCTCTCGCTGTTCTGGCTCACAGCGCTGCAAACACAAAAATAAATATCCCCAAAGCTGTGAAAGGGAGCTAATTAGTAAGAGTATTGTTACTCTCTGCAGGAGTAGTCCAGCAGTAGAAATCAGTCCAATAACAAGGTGTGTAACATCTAGCAGGGTGACAGAAAAACCCAGGGTAACTTCTAAGGACCTCAACGTCTCTCTCACATTGTGTTTTTTAAACATGCTTCCATTTGTCACTTCAGTCTTTACTCTGAAATACAGGAAGAGAAATCATGGCTGAAACAATTTCTCATGAAACCAGGGGTGTGGTCCAACAGTCAGTTTGGTGAGGAAGGTTCCTAACTGAGAGAAGTGACCCAGAAGTATCTGTGTAGCAGCCACAATGAATCCAGATCATGAGCTTTATTAACTGATCAAAGTCTCTTCTTTCATCTTCTGTATCATTCAGTTTGCATTGGTAATGCCCATTATTGTAATGCTTTTTTAAGACCAGCAAAACTTTATTTCACTTTGGGTTAGCTGGGATAAGTGATGGATGGAGGGAATTTTACTTCAGCCACAGAAATCCTAAACAGGAAGGAGGAGCAGAGTTACAGTGGATCACTATCCAGCAGGGAAACAAGGTTTATTTCAATTTCTTGGCCATGAGTGAGATTTACTGAGTGGGCAAATTAGGGAGACGACACCATCAGATCCCGAGCCCTCCATGTGTTAATCAAGAGACGGCTGCTGTGCTACATCCATAAATAATGAATAAATTAGGAGCTAAAGCTGAAAGGACAGTTTATTTATACCATCTTCACGTGAACACATTCAAGAACATCACAGATGAAGAAACATTAAAAACTTCCACACTACATAAAACAAGAAAAATAGTTTTTCTTTCAGGTGGTTTCAGAAAAACAGAAACATCAAACATCTCCAAGACTCTCTTTGAAAGAACTAAAAACCTTTGTTCTCATGGTCCAATCATGAGTGAACTCCCCGATGAAGCCTTGTGTGCTAAAACATGTCAGAGTTTTAAAGGTTAAACATGAGTTTCCAAAACGTTTTGCTGGAGAACAATGAACTATTTGACTGAGTTTCAATCATTTACAGACGAGCAAAACCAGGACAGAGAAAACAGGACAAAACTGACTCAGTAAAACAACAGAAAAGAAGATCCCATGTAGATCTGTATTATGTAGAAGTTCAGCCCAGCAACCAGTTCAGTTCAACACAAGTTTAAATGATTCTATCTGAACTCTGTGGAGCCTGATCTCAAGCTTTTTGACTCTGACACAGAAACCAGAGGATCTTTCTGTGTCTTCAGATTCACTGTGATCCAGTGATGGGAGTGATTTCAGCCCTGAGTGATCGCGCTGATGTTTGCACAGAGCAGACAATGAGGTGAATGTTTGGGCACATTGGTAACAGTGAAACAGTTTATTAGTAACGTGGGATCGTTTGTGTGCAGAGTATGAACTGAGATTCCTGAAGCTCTTGTCACACTGGTCACAGCTGTAGTTTCCTTCCATGTGTGCACGTTCATGCCTGTTACGAGTACTTGAATGTGAGAAGCTTCTGTCACAGTGTCTGCACTTGTGTGGTTTCTCTCCTGTGTGGACTCCTTTGTGTGATTTAAGCTGACCTGCAGTGGTGAAGGATGACCCACACTGATCACAGAGGTGCTTTTTAACCCCACTGTGAATCAGTTCATGTTGTTTTAACTCACTTGATGTGGTGAAGCTTCTCCCACATTCTTTGCAGTATTTCAGTTTGTCTCCAGTGTGTCTACGTTGATGTACTTTTAGGGTCTTTTGCCGACTGAAAGTTTTTCCACAGAGGTCACAATGAAAGTCTTTCCCACCACCACAGTGATGACAGGGTTGAGAACTGGATCCATCTGTGTCGCTCTGCTTCTAAACAAAGACACAAAGACAGTGTAAGTCAGTCCTTCAACATTTGTATCCTGAACGTCGCCTGAAATAAAGAGAATCTCTGCAGACGTCCAACTACATTTGACTGTTTCAGTTAACACACTCAGTTTACTGGGCTGCAATAACTACAATACTACCACCATAATACTACAGTAATACTAAAATCATAACTGAAAGGAAAATCTGAATAATCACTCAGAGCTGCTTTTCCATACAGTAGAATTGCTAACATGCTAACACAGTTTAATGAGCAGAGTTGTTCCAAACAGTCAGGCTAAAATGACAAGATAACAATATAAATACATACCTCACAGTAGCTGCACTTGTAGAGTCTCTTTCTGGTGTGGATCTGTTGGTGTCGTCTCAGGTCATGTGGAGATTTAAAAGTCTTCTCACACAGGTCACATTGATAAGGTCTCTCCTCAGTGTGGGTAAACATGTGTTGTTGTAAGTGTGAGTCTGTTGTAAACTGTTTGCCACACTGTTCACAGCAGTACACATCATGTCTGGTGTGAATGCGTAGGTGTGTATTTCGGCTCCCTCTCCGGCTGAAAGTTTTTCCACAGATGTCACAGCTGTATGCCTTAATTCCAGAGTGGGTAACTAGATGCCTCTGTAAGTGGCTACTGCGAGTAAAAGCTCTGCCACACTGATCACAGCTGTATGCCTTAATTCCAGAGTGGGTAACTAGATGACTCTGTAAGCTGCTACTGTGAGTAAAAGCTCTGCCACACTGATCACAGCTGTATGCCTTAATTCCAGAGTGGGTAACTAGATGACTCTGTAAGTGGCTACTGCGAGTAAAAGCTCTGCCACACTGATCACAGCTGTATGCTTTAACTCCACTGTGGATGAGTTGGTGTTTTCTTAGGGAAGGCTTGAAGGAAAAAGACTTTCCACACAAGTCACAGCTGAACGGTCTCTCTCCAGTGTGGATGACCTGATGCTGTTTTAGTTTAGCCCTCACAGTAAAACCCTTCCCACACTCGTCACAGGTGTGTTTTTTCTCTCCCTTTCTTCTGTGAGGTTTGTCGGCCTCCTGAGAGCGCTGACTTCTGGCTCCATGTTGGTCCTGCAGTGACAGAGATACAAACAGAGGCAGTGAGTGAAATGCAGTCGTGGAACAAACTCAACCTTCAAACTCCATTAACACTAGTTTTAAACCTGAAGGTGGAGCGTGGCACCAAACACCTTAAAGGTCTCTTATCCCCACCTGCTGGTAGTTCTAACACATTACATCCAACCTGCTGTTAAAGATAATTCATGACTGTTCAAACACTAAAATCATGCACACACACACACACACACACACACACACACACACACACACACACACACACACACACAGTTTTATAATTTAGATTATTTTGTTGTTTCCTATTACATATTTCTATAATTTGTATAGATTTATACAGAATTATTCAGTGATAATAAATCCTATGTTTGTTTATTCTAAAGGAACCCCGTTAGCTTCCACAACAGATGTTGCTCGTCTTCCGTCAAATACTCACATAAAATATTACACAATAAAGTGGATTCAAGATATCCACATAATTTCACTCTTACATCCACAGTGAGGTTTCACAATTGTTCAAATATAAGCAATCAATAATAATAATAATAATATCAATAACATTGAGGCACATTACACAAATTTCAAAAACAAATCATGTCTTACAATATTTACAACAACTAAAAGCTCTGTAAATCGGCTTTTAAGTGTTCATTGAAGTTTTGAATAATTCTCTAATTTTTTAAGGCAACTTATTCCACTTAAAAGTTGCTCTAAATGTAACAGTTTTACAAAACGTTACTTTTAACTCGAGCATTTACTAAATTGCAGCTTGTTGAAAACTGTGTAATATGATGATGTATTTCATCTGGATACTGCAGCTGAGCAGAATAAATGTGGTGTGTTTAACAGAATTGCTTTCTTTAGAACTACAAGTAAGCCATAGAATATTTTAGCCTGTACAGGAAGCCAAGAAAGGTTATTATGCATTTGATCAATATTAGTATAGTATGAACATCTTCACACTAATCTGGACGCCTTATTCTGGACTAACTGAAGTCTGTTAAGATCTGTCTCATTAGCTGCTGACCAAATGATTGAACAATACTCCAGATGAGACATTACTAGTGCATTAATGACATCTTTCATAATGAAGAAGTGATACACAAAGAGCATTTCATAGCCATAGCTATGCCTTGTCGGCAGAGTTATGTGACATTAGTGATGTTTGTACTTTCAGCGTTAACTTGGTTTTAAAGCCTTTAAAATATACGCCGTTCAATAGTCGACCTTAATCTGACAGAGAATGTGATGATTTTGTGGATAATTAAAGTCAGTCATATATCCACAAACACAACAAGCTGAAAGTCAGTGATGCTGCTCGGTTTGCAGTCCTGAACATCACGGCACAAGCAGGATTCACTGCACTGTTAATGTTAGCTGTGTTATATTGCTGCCTCTGTTCGGTGGTGTCGAGCCAAACGCACTTTAACGTGTGTTTGAACGAGCTGACGGTTCACTCGTTAAGCTGAAAGAAAGATGCTTTAATCACAGCAGTCACACATGTGTCCACTGCACCATCTGGAACTCTTCTTGTTTACACTCGTAATAACACAAACACTAAATCCTGCTTCTCTGGTGCTGTTGTGTAGCAGTGTGTACACCTGAGACTGTCACCTGTCTGTCTGTCCTGCACTCTCTCTCTGTTTCTTTCTCTCTGATTGTGGAATAAAAGTATGAACATGTGTTTATAAGTTACACTTGTGTCTGAATCCTGCAGCTTATCACACATTTGATTTCCATGTGTGACGACTGCAAGTGTCCAGAGTGAGGACAGACTGAGGGAGCCACTGCTGCACATCATCTGTGAGGCTTTGCAGCCCTGATGATCCACCAGGACAAACTCAGCAGTGTGTGAGGAAGAGGAGGAGGAAGAGCCAGCAGCAGCTGACAGATGGAGAGAATAGACAGACTGTTCCCTGTTTGTGAAGGACTGCTAGGAAAGTTTAACATAACTGTCTGTGCTGAATCAGTCTTATTAGGTAATGTTCAAATAATGTGATCATCCCAGTGTTTCCAGTGTGGGAGAAAGTACTCAGGGCCTTCAAGTTACACACTATGAAAGGCAGCAACAAGTTTAATGTTCAGAAACCTAAAGTATGCATCAGCAGCAGAATGGAGTTAAAAATAAATGTTGGTTTCAGTTCTATGAAGCTTTGAGTATTTTGGATCAGTAGCTGCTGTGTTTGTTGCATCATATTGCTGTAATTGTTTATATGCTTTATGTATATTTCAGTAAAATCATAATTCACGTCGGCAGTAATGACACCCGGTTACGCCAATCGGAGGTCACTATAATCAATATTGAATCTGTGTGAAACGTTGCCAAAACAATGTCGGACTCTGTAGTTTTCTCTGGTCCCCTCCCCAATCAGACCAGGAGTGACATGTTTAGCCGCATGTTCTCCTTAAATTGCTGGCTGTCTGATTGGTGTCCCAGAAACGATGTGGGCTTCGTAGATAATTGGCAAACCTTCTGGAGGAAACCTGGTCTTGTTTGGAGAGACGGCATCCATCCCACTCTGGATGGAGCAGCTCTCATTTCTAGAAATATGGACAAATTTATTAAACCCCCCAAAATATGACTATCCAGAGTTGGGACCAGGAAGCAGAGTTGCAGTCTTACACGGCTCTCTGCAGCTTCTCTCCTCCTGCTACCCCCCCAAAAACCCATCTCCATAGAGACTGTGTCAGCTCCCAAAAAGACAAAAAACAAACTAAAAACCAGCAACAAACAACTTAAACATAAACAATTACAAAGAAAGAACAATACAGTATCCACATCTGAACCAAAGAGTAAAACAGTGAAATGTGGATTATTAAACATTAGGTCTCTCTCCTCCAAGTCTCTGTTAGTACATGACTTAATAATTGATCAACAAATTGATTTAACTTCCATGTAGATGCTAAAAATGACAGCCTCAACATGGCATTTAATCTGTTATTAGACTCAATTGGTTTCTCTCAAAATGTAAAAGAACCCACCCACCACTTTAATCACACTCTAGATCTTGTTTTAACATATGGCATCGAACCTGAACATTTAACAGTGTTTCCTGAAAACCCTCTCCTGTCTGATCATTTCCTGATAACATTTACTTTTACAATAATTGATTACACAGCGGTGAAGAGTAGACTTTTTCAAAGTAGATGTCTTTCTGAAAGCGCTGTAACTAAGTTTAAGAATATAATCCACCCACTGTTATCATCTCCAATGCCCTGTACCAACACAGAGCAGAGCAGCTATCTGAACGCTACCCCAACAGAGGTCGATTTTCTTGTTAATAATTTCACCTCCTCACTACGTACGACTCTGGATACTGTAGCTCCTGTGAAAACTAAGGTCTCTAATCAGAAGTACGTGACTCCGTGGTATAATTCTCAAACACTTACCCTAAAGCAGATGACTCGTAAGCTGGAGAGGAAATGGCGTGTCACAAATTTAGAGGATCATCATTTAGCCTGGAGAAATAGTTTGTTGCTTTATAAGAAAGCCCTCCACAAAGCCAGAACATCTTACTATTCATCACTGATTGAAGAAAATAAGAACAACCCCAGGTTTCTCTTCAGCTCTGTAGCCAGGCTGACAAAAAGTCAGAGCTCTTTTGAGCCAACCATCCCTTTAACGTTAACTAGTAATGACTTCATGAACTTCTTCACAAATAAAATTTTTATCATTAGAGAAAAAATGACCAATAATCATCCCACAGATGTAATATTATCTACAGCTACTCTTAGTACCATTGATGTTAAGTTAGACTCTTTTTCTCCAATTGATCTTTCTGAGTTAACTTCAATAATTACTTCCTCCAAACCATCAACGTGTCTTTTAGACCCCATTCCTACAAAACTGCTCAAAGAAGTCCTGCCATTAATTAATTCTTCGATCTTAAATATGATCAACCTATCTCTAATGATCGGCTATGTACCACAGGCCTTCAAGCTGGCTGTAGTTAAACCTTTACTCAAAAAGCCATCTCTAGACCCAGCAGTCTTAGCTAATTATAGGCCAATCTCCAACCTTCCTTTCATATCAAATAGGGCTGGGCGATATGACCCAAAATTCATATCTCGATATTTTTTAGCTTGTTGGCGATATAAGATATATATCTATATATAGAGCAGATGTACATAAAATTTACTCAAAAATAAATTATGAGCATTTATTAAATAATAATGCTCCATAAATAAAAGAAAACAATGTTGTTTTTGTGCATAACAAAAAGCTCACAATTGTGCAGTCAAAATGTAAACTAAAAGACGCTGAGCACAATAACAAAGACAGATTTCACAGCTGCTCAGTTCCCAACTTGTACTGCGTGACTGACAGCCTGGAGTTTGAAATCCGCTTCGCAACCACGTCTCTTAACAGGTGCCATTTATGGTCCTTATACACAGTAGGGTAATATTGTAATATTGTGTTGAAGCACAGTACGTATCACTCCGCGAGGCTCAGCCGTAATGCTCTGACAATCCATCAAGCGGTGCAGCTCCGTAGCTTACCAAAGTCGTACTAAAACATTTTTTGACAGATTGCTGAGCTCTGTGTACCACATAAAATCGGTTCGTGGCCATCAAGCACAACCAGAATTCATATATAAGGCGCGCTGTCAACTTTTGAGAAAATGAAAGGATTTTAGTCCGTGCACCACCTCTGGGCTGCATGCCGTTAGCGTGGTTAGCTCGTTAGCGTGGTTAGCTAGCTAACACGTTGACGGCGTCCAGCCCCACACACGGGTCGATGCGCAGTAACTCGTTAATGGAGATTTGCCGTGTCCATCTTGTCGCTTCCTGCAGGTGAAGCAATGGGGGAGGAGGGGGAGTTGTGTTCAGTGAAGGAGAGGCGAGGCCGAGTAACGTTGTGAAGACGAAAGTGGACGAAAGAGAGGCAAACTTGCGGCTCCACAGGTATAATTATAATGTAACATAGACTATATCGATATAAAGGATATTGTCACATCTTATATCTCGTATAAAAATATATCGATATTTTTTAAAAACTCGATATATCGCCCAGCTCTAATATCAAACATCCTTGAAAGAGTAGTTGTCAAACAGCTAACAGATCATCTGCAGAGGAATGGTTTATTTGAAGAGTTTCAGTCAGGTTTCAGAGCTCAGCACAGCACAGAAACAGCTTTAGTGAAGGTTACAAATGATCTTCTTATGGCCTCTGACAGTGGACTCATCTCTGTGCTTGTCCTGCTAGACCAGGGGTGTCAAACTCAAATACACAGTGGGCCAAAATTCAAAACTGGAACAAAGTCGCGGGCCAACGTTAATATTTATTGAAAAAAATCTTCCTCCAAATATAACAAGGAACCTTTTCTTACAGACTCAAATAAGTTTTGCTGAAAAACTGAATATGGAATAAGAAACGCTTAATACTGAACGATATATAACTTATATAAACATATATAACTTAATATTGCACACATGCAAAATTGAAATTCCAATTAAATAACATATCACTGGAATGCATTTCTTAAGTAAAAATTGTATTTGCAGCCTTCTGATTTAAATTTTAGCAGTAAACTTTTTCCCCAGGCTAATAATAAATGTAAAAATAAAATAACAATAATAAACCACTTAACTAATAAAAATATCATTAAACGTGAAACCATTCAAGCCCATGTCTGGGAGTAGCAAGACAAATTGCACAAAGAAAATGGTAATTATAGCTCAGTTTGCTACACACTGATCTACTCTGATGCGTCCAAGCCAGACACCTGGCATCTCTTCTTGGATGCTAGTTCCTCAATGTCTGGGCTCAGGCTCTGAGCTGAGGAAATCCTCAGGATCGAGTGAAGGTGTTCATCGGTCAGACGTCTCCTGTGAGATGTTTTGGCCATCTTCATTGAGGAGAATAGTTGCTCACATAGGTAAGTGCTGCCGAACATGGAGAGCATCTGAGCAGCGTGGGTCCGGAGCCCAGGCATTGTGTCAGGGATGAAATGTGGAAATTGTGAAGCGCCCACAGCATCATACTTTGATTTCAGCGTGTCACTACACTGGAGTTCAATCAGCTCCATTTGGAGGTTTGTTGGTGCTTTTGCCACGTCAACTGCAAAAGGATTACTGAGCAGTTCAAATCGACATTTCTGGGCGTCAAAGTCGGCAAACCGCCAGGTAAACTCAGTACTGAGTACACAGAGTTTTTCAGCAAACTGTGCACATGGGAACACAGCAGTAGAGATTTGCATGTTCATCGTTTGGCAGCAGGGAAAATGGCCCAGGTTTCCTTGTAGCATCTGATTCTGCCACAAGCACAATTTCGTTTTAAAAGCCCTCACTGCAGTGTACATATCTGTGATGATACGCCCCCGTCCCTGAAGCTGCAGGTTCAGCGCATCGAGATGGCTCGTGATATCACACATAAAGGCCAGCTCACACAAAAACTCTTGCTCCCTGAGCTCAGCTGTGTCTTGCCCTTTGCTTTCCAGAAACTGAAATATTTCCTCGCGTAGCTCGAAACATCTGTTCAGTACTTTCCCTCGGCTTAACCACCTCACCTCCGTGTGATACGGCACGTCTCCGTATTCCGAACCACACTCCTCAAGAAAAGATTTGAATTGGCGGTGATTCAGACCTTTGGCTCTTATAAAGTTAACTACTCGTGTTACTGCGGTCATAACATGTTCCATCTTTAGGGCTTTGCCACAAAGTGATTCTTGATGTATGATGCAGTGATAAACAGTCAGCTCACCTGCACAGTTCTCCGCTCGCATCTTCTCCCGTACCCTGCCCACCAGTCCGCTCCTTTGACCACACATCGCTGGTGCACCATCTGTCGTTAACCCCACAAGTTTTTCCCATGGCAACTTCATTTCAGTTAGACATTTGGAAACCTCTTCAAATATTTCCTTCCCTGTGGTTGTTCCATGCATTGATTTTAATCCTAAAAGTTCTTCCGTAACACAGAGAGTTGAGTCCACACCGCGGATGAAGACTGAAAGCTGGGCAGTATCAGAGGCGTCGCTGCTCTCATCCATAGCGAGGGAGAATGCAACGAAACTGTTTCCCTTCTCCATCAGCTGGTTATTTAGATTGTTGGCAAGTTCACGTGTGCGATCAGCTACTGTGTTTCTGCTCAGGCTAACATTTGAAAATACTTGCTTTTTCTCTGGGCACACTTTCATCATACAACTTTTCACAAACTCTCCCTCACTGAAGGGCCGGGCTGATTTTGCGATCTCTGCTGCCACAACAAAACTAGCCTTTACAGCAGCCTCACTTTGTGATATGGCTTTTTTGAACATAGTCTGTTGTGAAACAAAACTTCTTTTCATCTCTTCTGCTTTCCGGCGCCTTTGAGTCATGTCCAGGTCCTTGTACTTCTCTTGGTGTTTCGTTTCATAGTGTCGTCTAATGTTGTACTCCTTGGTTAAAGCCACATGAGCTCCACATACAAGACAAACAGGTCTGTCTTTTACATAGGTAAACAGATATTCTGTCTCCCACCTGTCCAGGAAGCTCCTGTTTTCGTTCTTTCTTTTCGCCATTTTGGGAGAGGTAGCGCGGCAGTATTCATGCGGTTGCTATGACTACAGTAAACAGAGGAGAGGGCGTTAATGGGTCCTGTCCTGACTGACGCGCCAAAACGCCAACAGAGCATTCTGGGAGTTGTAGTATTAGCAGTACATGCGCTGCATAAGACCGGCGGGCCAGCTCTAATAGTAATTTGGTATGGCCTCGCGGGCCAAATGTAATTAGGCTGCGGGCCAAATTTTGAGTTTGACACCTATGTGCTAGACCTTAGTTCAGCGTTCGATACTGTCGACCATAATATCCTATTAGAGCGATCAGAACATGCTGTAGGTATTACAGGTACTGCGCTGCAGTGGTTTGTATCATATCTATCTAATAGACTCCAATTTGTGCATGTAAATGGAGAGTCCTCTTCACACACTGAGGTTAATTATGGAGTTCCACAGGGTTCAGTGCTAGGACCAATTCTGTTTACATTATACATGCTTCCCTTAGGCAGCATCATTAGAAGACATAGCATACATTTACACTGCTATGCTGATGACACCAAGCTCTATCTGTCCATGAAGCCAGATAACACACACCAATGAGTTAAACTGCAAGAATGTCTTAAAGACATAAACACCTGGATGGCCGCTAACTTTCTGCTTCTTAATTCAGATAAAACAGGTTATTGTACTCGGCCCTGAAAATCTTAGAAATATGGTATCTAAGCAGATTCTTACTCTGGATGGCATTACCTTGGCCTCCAGTAACGTTGTGAGAAACCTTGGAGTCATTTTTGACCAGGACATGTCCTTCAACGCACATATTAAACAAATATGTAAGACTGCGTTCTTCCATTTGTGCAACATCTCTAAAGTTAGAAATATCCTGTCTCAGAGTGACGCTGAAAAACTAGTTCATGCATTTATTACTTCCAGGCTGGACGACTGTAATTCATTATTATCAGGATGTCCAAAAAACTCGCTGAAAAGCCTTCAGCTGATCCAAAATGCTGCAGCAAGAGTCCTGACAGGGACTAGAAAGAGAGAGCATATTTCTCCTGTTTTGGCTTCCCATCATTGGCTTCCTGTTAAATCCAGGATTCAAAATCCTGCTCCTCACATACAAGGTCTTAAATAATCAGGCCCATCTTATCTTAATGACCTTGTAGTACCATATCACCCTATTAGAGCACTTCGCTCTCGCTCTGCAGGCCTACTTGTTGTTCCTAGAGTATTTAAAAGTAGAATGGGAGGCAGAGCCTTCAGTTTTCAGGCCCCTCTTCTGTGGAACCAGCTTCCAGTTTGGATTCAGGAGACAGACACCATCTCTACTTTTAAGATTAGGCTTAAATCTTTCCTTTTTGCTAAAGCATATAGTTAGGGCTGGACCAGGTGACCCTGAATCCTCCCTTAGTTATGCTGCAATAGACGTAGGCTGCCGGGGGATTCCCATGATGCATTGAGTTTTTCCTTTCCAGTCACCTTTCTCACTCACTATGTATTAATAGACCTCTCTGCATTGAATCATATCTGTTATTAACCTCTGTCTCTCTTCCACAGCATGTCTTTATCCTGTCTTCCTTCTCTCACCCCAACCGGTCACAGCAGATGGCCGCCCCTCCCTGAGCCTGGTTCTGCCGGAGGTTTCTTCCTGTTAAAAGGGAGTTTTTCCTTCCCACTGTTGCCAAAGTGCTGCTCATAGGGGGTCATATGATTGTTGGGTTTTTCTCTGTATCTATGAAGCGCCTTGAGGCGACTTTTGTTGTGATTTAGCGCTATATAAATAAAATTGAATTTAATATATTCTGAGCTAAGTTGATCTATAGTGTTACATCATATTCTATAAGGATGTTATGTGTTTGTAGACTTTCTGCCCAGTTTGACCCATTTAGCAGAAGTCAGCCTGTTTAAGGCTCTGATGTCTATTCTGTGTGACTTAAAGCAGTTATGACATGGTCCGATTTTCTCACCCAATAAAGGAATATTTCATATATCAGTCTACTCTTCATTCTATCAGACACAGTTATCACACCTCCTACATTTGCTTTTACACATATATGTAAGCATTGAGCCAAATGTAATAATGCCAACATACTGAAGGAACAAAATTTGTCTCTTATATATGAGACATCTGTATACACACTGTCACAGATACTTGTCTGTGAGTGAAGTGATTAATATAATAACTATAATATTGGCCATATCATATTTACACTGACTTTAGTCTCATGAACAACATCAGCTAATTGTTATTTACAGCTAATCTTAAACGACTGTTCAGCACAGAAATGAAGCCCAACAATCATGTTTCACAGTCCTGTGGTCTCAGCCTCAGATACTCATCAGATCACACAGAGCTCATGTAGAAACAAATGAACTAAATATGTTCTCCTTCATTTCTGTCAAACAAAGCTGTATGAAACGTTTCCAGCTGTTAGTATCATGGTTGCTAGGCAACCTGGGCAGCGCGACGGAGGCTAGACGTCCCATTTCACGAGCCTACGAGCCTCGCACTTCGGCCTTAGCGGTCTTTGAGTACGCGGCCCTTGAGGACTTTAAAGCTGCAGAACCTGAATCGGGATACAGCCATGATGATCTCCAGCCTTGTGCTCGCCAACATTCTCACCTGAGTTAAGAAGACGATCACTGAAATGGTCTCAGCAGGTCCTTTGATGACAGCAATGAAATGCAGTGGTAAGGCTTTTTGGGGATTAAGTTCGTTTTCATGGCAAAGAAGGACGATGCAGTTCATCTGATCACTCCTCATAACATTCTGGAGTGCAGGCAAAATGCTATTATAAAAACTTAAGCAGCAACTTCTCCAGGTTCCAATATTTATGCAATTCTCAAACCTTTTGGCCACGACTGTATAACCTCTTCTGAAGTTTAGTGGATATTATACATGGTTATGCTCAGGATGTGTCGGCCAGTTTCCACTGGAAACGCCTTTTGGTTAAACTGTCAGCGAGCAATTTGCATTTGCACGGTTACATTTTTATATAACTTTAATGCACATAAACAACAGCTGCTTGTTTCAGTGAAAATACATTGATGGGTTTTTAATAAAGTTGTGCAGCTGTAAAGTATTTTGTCTGGTGTCAATTCTATCGTCAGCTACATCGTTATGGCAAATGTTCAAATGTATATGGTGATAAATATCTTTGGTCATATGGTCCTGCTCTGTCTGTCACCTTCTGTGTTGAGCTCATTGTTTCCTCTGTAGTGGCTGAGCTGAGTCCAAGTAGCTGAAAATGTTCCTCTGCTGCTCCGTCAGACTCTCCTCCTCCTGCTGATCAGCTGGGACACAAAACAGATCTTTGTTAGGCTCCACACTGCACTGAAGAGTCAAAGTGTCTCATATGTTCATCTGACAAGTAAAAGAACACATTTTTGTTTCCCGAGGTGGGCAACTTGTTGGAAACAAACACAAAAGCTTTGAGCACTGATACCTGCCATCGCTGGCATTGAAAGATGCAACGCCAGCAATGTGGATTGTCAAGACTCAAACCAATCATCAAGCAAAGACAACAGGGATCATTTGTTTCTGTTTATTTAGCATTCACAGCATTTGTAGTTGCCTTCTGTGCAGGGGAAGTCCACGCACACTGTGTGGTACCGCCATCCGCAGAAGGTGCATTCAACCTCTGTAAGAGAAACGAGATTGTCTGAGACTGAAATGATATTCACTAAAGAAGTGGTGATTTGTAAAACTTCACATTTTGATCCGGGACGTACTCTGCATGAAAACAAGCGCTCACTCTTCCTGCTCAACAAATGACAAGGGCGGAGCCTTATACCACGTGATACAGAAGCTGTGCCGTGTGATGCTAAAATTAGCAGGGAAAAAACCACGGAGAGCACGTCAGGGATGACGAGAAAGTGACAGGAGAAAATCCGTCCCGGTCAACCACCCAAACATCAATAACGGGAACCTTATACAGCGCTTCCCTATACCCGTCGAACTCCCGCAGGCACAAAGACATTACGGAGGCTATCACTTATCACCTGACCAAAGATATGGCTCCATCAACACTGTGCAAAACGAGGGATTTAGGAAAACGATCAACACCCTAGACAAACGCTACACAGTGCCGTCCCGCAACTATTTTTCTATTGTTGCACTACCTGCTCTGTACACGCAGCGTCGAGCAACGGTGGAGACGGAATTTCAAGCAGGACAACATTTTGCTGCAACAACAAAACGTGAGACATTTGTTGTTTTATGTTTATTTATTGTTATGAGAGAATCATGATCTCAATTCTAAGCCAAAACATCGTGATTCTCATTTTATGCAAAATCGTGCAGCCCTAACATTAACACAAAACTGTTGTTTCACCAGAGAAACACACATGAAGAGAGAGAGAGAGACAATAACAGCTACCAAACAGTCGTCATAATTCGTCACACAATGAGAAAAGGACAAATCAACAAGTAACAATGACTAATTAATATTAAAATCTGTAACATAATGTATTGTTTGGAGTTTAGTCTGATTGGTTCAGGATGACCTGCCATTATCCAATCACACGTCTGCTTACCTGCATCTTTTCTCTTTTTTCTAACCTGAGCACCTGATGGCTTTGAACTTTTGTTGTCCATCTTCCATTGGTTTGAATTTTGCGCTCCAGTACAAACACAAATCCCCCAACCCGAGGATCAGCACAATTAACCTAACAGCAGGCACGTGCAGAGGGGGGGGCTAGAGGGGCTTGAGCACCCGCCCCTTTCCTGATGGGTGCCCAAGGTGCCCTTTTGTTGAGGCAACTTTTTTTTAAAAAATTATTATTTTATTTTTTTTAATGTGTGTGTGCGTGCGGAGTCCTGTCTGTGCCCCTCAACAATAATATTTAACTATTAATCACATTTTGCTAAATAAAAGGATCTGGCTTCCATCAGTCACATGATCACATTTAACCAATGATCGCCCTTGACGGCAGAACGCGCTGGTTACGAGCCGGGAACGAGCTCACAAAGAGCACGCGCATTTTTAGCGGTCCGGAGCTGTAGGAGAAACACAAGTTAACTCAGAGACACAGACTGATGCGACAAAACCAGTAAGTAGGTGTACAGCGCACACTGTAGTGTGTAGCACACAGGAGTATCAGCTTATTACGTACACGTTGGTAAGCTGTCTTGTTGCTACTGACGAACTGAAACAAACGAGCGTGCTGTGTGTGCAACAGCGCGACAAACATTACCTGTCCTTTTATTAACTGCACAGGTAGTGCTGGTCACAGCTGCTGGCTACCTGTGTAAGGCTCTCATGGGTCTGTAGCTCTGTCACCGTTTTAGGGAACATATTTAGTTTTAAAGTAAGTTTCCGGGCTTTTCCTGCCTTTCTGGAGGGATTATATTTCACTAAAAAACGATCTAATATGCATGTCCACATAATTATGCATTATTATAATTATAATATATTAAAAACACACGCTGTATTTTAAAGAACATACATTAAGAAGCAGATTATATTAGATTTATATTTTAAATAAGACAAAAGTTGGATGTTACAGCAGTAAAATGATTGTATCTCTACAGTTTAAAAATGTAATAAGCTTTGCCTCTGCACAGAGTGGATAGTGAAACAAATGGAATCATCATAAATACATTATTTCATATTTATTACTTCCCCCTCCTCTTTGCTTTATTATTGTAGCTCTAGTAATAAATAATAATGTAAGGATTCTGGATCAGCACCATGATGCCCATAGTATATACAGTATTCTGAAGAAGGTCTAAAATGTCACTGTGTGTGCGTGCATGTGTGTGTTTTATTTAGATGGATTTTTAAAAAAAATATTACTCATGATATAACATTGTGCAGACATGGCTGGTAAGGACATGAGGAGGAAACAGCAGGAGCTGTGTGAGGCTACTAAAGGCAGGGCTATAACATTTTTCTGTCATCATTTTATTATAGATTAAGTGCAAGAGTTGTTAGGTGTGGATAATTAGATTATAGTTTATTGCAATAGCAAGTTGTGCCTTGTTCTCACATAGCAAGTGCAGAGTGATATATGAAATGATGGGATGGAAGGAAGAAGAGAAGCAAAGAGTGATTCACAGGCAGAGCCTAAATTATTTCTCACAGTTTTTTGTTGCCTTATGGTTCCAAGCGCTGTCACCAATCTTTGCACTTTGTTATTATCTCATGACACTTGTTTAATCAGCTACCATCTCTCCTGTGGACTTTTTACTGTCTACAGTCTCAGACCAACACAGCCCTGCCCTCATAGCTGGACTGGCCATCGGGCATACCGGGCATTTGCCCGGTGGGCCGCTGGCGATTTTTTGGTTTTTTTTGGGGAAGGGTATAAACAATGAAAGGTGTTGGATTGGCCAATTGGTCATGATCGACTCTGGGCTGGACCAATTACAGCCGAGGAGGTCGGATGCACCCTCCCCCTTGTTTAGCAATCTTATAGACGAACTAAAGAAAATGGAGAACAAAAAAAGGAAAGGAGGTGCCGAAAAAATTAGGGCCAAAAAGAAACAAGCCCTTCAGGCAGACGCTGCCAAATGTGTGAAAATTACTGAATTGTTTGGTGGTAGCTATGGCATAGCTTCCATAGATTTAGCAAGATCAGCAAGTGGTGGAGGCCAGCAGGTGGATGAAGGAAAGGGGAGGCAAGAGAGAGAGCTGGAAGAGCAAGAGAGAGAGCTGGAAGAGCAAGAGAGAGAGCTGGAAGAGCAAGAGAGAGAGATGGAAGAGCAGGAGAGAGAGATGGAAGAGCAAGAGAGAGAGCTGGAAGAGCAAGAGAGAGAGCTGGAAGAGCAGGAGAGAGAGATGGAAGAGCAGGAGAGAGAGATGGAAGAGCAGGGGAGAGAGATGGAGCAAGAGAGATGGAAGAGTAAGAGAGAGAGATGGAAGAGTAAGAGAGAGAGATGGAAGAGTAAGAGAGAGAGATGGAAGAGCAAGAGAGAGAGATGGAAGAGCAGGAGAGAGAGATGGAAGAGCAGGAGAGAGAGATGGAAGAGCAAGAGAGAGAGATGGAAGAGCAAGAGAGAGAGATGGAAGAGCAGGAGAGAGAGATGGAAGAGCAAGAGAGAGAGATGGAAGAGCAGGGGAGAGAGATGGAAGAGCAAGAGAGAGAGATGGAAGAGCAGGAGAGAGAGATGGAAGAGCAAGAGAGAGAGATGGAAGAGCAGGGGAGAGAGATGGAAGAGCAAGAGAGAGAGATGGAAGAGCAGGGGAGAGAGATGGAAGAGCAGGGGAGAGAGATGGAAGAGCAGGAGAGAGAGAGCCAGGGCATCGATTACTTTGCTCGCCCTGAACCTGCCATATTACAGGCCTTCTTAGATTACCACCCACAGCAGAACAGTAGCAGTGCAGTTGTGATGAGGGTGTTCAGCTGTAAAGATGGCACCAACAGGAAGTGGCTTACTTATTGCAAAGAACGCCATTTATTGTTCTGCTTTGTGTGTCTGGCATTTGCAAGGCTGACTGACACCAGCACATTTATAACAGGCATGAGTGACTGGCGACATATACATCTGCGCACAGAGGAGCATGAAAAGAGCACTACACACCAGACCTGTGCTGAAGCTTTTTTCTTAAGGTGCTCAAAAGGCAACATCAGGAGCTTGTTTGCTGGCAGTCAGTTGTCAGCTCACAGAGCACAAGTGAAAAAGAGACGGCAAGTTTTAGAGCGTATAGTGGATGTGATCAAAGTACTTGGGAAGAGGGGACTCAGCTATAGGCATGTGGAGAATGAGGCTGCATACACTTTAGGTGATAACACCATCGATCATGGTAACTTTCTGGAACTGATTGTGTTATTAGGCAAGTATGATATGTGCCTTGGAGAACATTTGAATGACTGCATTGAAAAAAGCAAGAAGTTGCATCAGACCAGTGGATCAAGAGGTAGAGGATCTCTCATCACCCTACTCTCCAAAACAACTGTCAACTCAGTGATTGATGCACTTGGCCATCTCCTTCAAGAGAGCATCGCCAGTGATGTCCAGAAAGCTGGGATGTTTTCTGTTCAGCTAGACACAACCCAAGACATCACAGGTTATGATCAGTGTTCAGTAATCATCAGGTATGTTACTGAGTCTGTGCAGGAGAGGCTTGTCTCCATAGTGAGGTGCGAAGCATCCACGGGGCAGTACTTTGTAAACTTGCTTTCCGGAGTTTTAGAGCATCTGAATCTAGACAAGGCCATGTGCATTGGGAATGCATTGCATGCCGGGAACTCCTGGCAAAACAATCCAAGTACCGCATCAAATACAAGCATTTGCAATTGCAGCACCGCAAAACGTTCATTCTCCGGTTCCAATACCTTCTTGTCTTTTCTTTGCCGCACAAAAAAGGTATGTACAAAACGACGGAGAACAATGCCGGTCCGTACAAAGACAGACTCGATGAAAAGACAAAGAAAAGATACGAGGAAAAATCAAAGGAGTGAAAGGGTCAGACCCTTACGAGCACACAGAGGGACAAAAGACGTTAGCGTGCTGCCCAACTTTCACCACGCTCAGATTTATAATTATACGGTTCTTGGAGTGAGTGCATACACTCATGAAGTTTAGTAACTTCAGGTCACTGCAACAAGCCCAGGTACAGTTTACCGACGGATGGGTAGAGGACCTTGAAATGCACCGAAAGACCATCGTACGAACAAAGGTAAGTTTACCTTTGTTCGTCTCACAAATCGTCGTCATAAATACACATTCGTTAACCGTGTATTAATATAACCTTTGAGCTCAACGGTAATTAATTAGTAGTGGAAAAATAATTGTAATATTTCAGCCATTTCTGCTGTCCAACTACTTCTTACAAAATACATTTTTAATGTTAATTAGATTTTTTTTACGGCAGAAATAAAGGTTATATAAAAGTCACTGCCACAGACTGATTGCGGCTTCTACCTTGTTACACTAATGTTGTTTGTAGCTCAGTATGACTTTGTGTCATCCATGAGGGATGCATTTGACATATGTTTCACATATTATAGCCCAACAAGTTATTTATAGCAATTTAAATACGAGCAATCAGTTTCTTTGCAAATACCGGAAATCAGTTTTTGGCAGACAATCACTTTTTGGCACAACACCGGCTATTGCAGTTAATAATACAGCAGCTTCTTGCCATTTTTTGTGTTTCTTTTTATCGCTGTGTAACTGAGTTCAATTGAAAGCCTGCAAGTACCTCTTGCCAAAAGTTCCCAGAATCCTTTGCGGTTTTATCCATGAATGACGTCACATTTTTGGTGGGTTGGTCTCCAGTCAAAATGCCCGGGCCGATTTTTTGTCCCAGTCCAGCCCTGCCTGCCCTCCAGCACTATCCACAGCAACCCCTCAACAGCAACATTGTACCCATCAGGTAAAGCATCGGCTACGTTTGCTTTGCCTTGTTGCCCATATTAGATTCTTGATGAAAGTGTGTTGTTGTTATTCAGCCTGGTTCAATGTGCCCCTTTTTAACTTTGAGCACCCGCCCCTTTAAACCTCTCTGCACAGCCCTGCCTAACAGACCTACACCTTAGTTCACAGATTCACTTTGTCTAAGGTTGATTTCTGGGATTTCACACAACCCAGGATTCAGATCGTGAATCCATGATGGGCTTGGATTTACATCATTATCAATGAAATGTGCTCTACTTGGAAGCAGCCGGCCCCGCCCCTTTTGACGGGTTGTGTGAGACTTTAAATCATCAAACTGTAAATTATAAATTTAAATTGTTATTGATCCTTTACCCCGAGTCCTAAAGTGTAGATTTATTTTCTTACTCTTCTTATATTTGTTGTTTGTTTACTTGCACCGCTGTAACTGCAGCCTCGTCGTCTCGTCTCTCTATATGCTGGACTGTCTGTAGCGGAGATGACAATAAAGTTTACTTTGACTTCAGCAGCGCGCAGGCGCACCGAGGGCTCTCGCGCTCACTTTATAGAATTTAGAAAAAACATGGGTGCAGATTATAAGTCTGTATCATAATATCTGTTTGTTGTTTTTATTTTGTTTTGCGAGTTGGTTATTAGATGCCGCTCCAGCCAGCCAGAGACTCCCCGCCGCCCCGCCCTCTCCTCCCTGTGCCGCCAGCAGCAGGCGCACCTCGCAAACGGAGGGCGCCCTTACTCCCAGCAAATGGCTGATAGAAAACCGATCGGTGCCTACGAATTTCCCAATATGCGCTGGCATGACGTCGGGGAAGCATGGGTACGACCGATTATTTTATTTTTTTCTTGCCCGTGATGCCCCCCCCACCACGATGCATTCTATTGGTTTGCACACTTACACACACCCAGCTGTGGTTTCCTGTTTTGCTGGACTCTGGAGAGCCCCGCCTTTAACGCTCTTCTCTCACAGAGAGCAACAGAAAACTTGGAAAAACTCCAGATTGACTGAACTCAGTTCAAAGTTACCTTGACACCTTTAGATGTGAGACGTAGTGATGGTCCGCTTGAAGCTGACGCTCCGGTGCGTGTGTCAGAAAGATCAACGCGCTGCTTCAGAAGCACCGTGTCGAGGCTTGATTCGTTTGGCCAGAGTCACGTGATCAGTGACGTCTGAAGCTTCGTTTAGAACGTACCTTTTTTTAAATCGAACTTTATTGAAACACAATGAGTATACAACATACAAACAGATGAAGTTTACAAAAGAACAGAACATGAACATACAGAACCAGGAGTAAAAAAATGATGATATGAGTAGGCGAAAAAAATCAACATATAAATATTGTTCTGAGAGGCTTTTTGTTGGTTGAGTCTGAAATTGATTGTATGTACAATTCATATCCTTATAAAAAGGCAGAAATATGGTGTTTTATTAATAAACTTACATTCATGGATATAAAATAGCTAAAAGTATTAACAAATATTTTATAAAAAACATTTATCATTCTTCCTGGGGAACTTAAAGAAACAGAATAAAACATTTTGCCATCGTAAAGAAAACTCCCTTAAAATATGGACAATAACAAAACTGCTAAATTCTTCCAGAATCTCTGTGTAGAGGAACCAAAAGAGATGTGCCACAGTTTCTGGATGATCCCCACAGAAAGTTCAATTAGTATTTATGTCTCTTTTAAATGTTACCATATAGTGACTGGCTGGGTCACATTTATGAAGAATTTTATATGAGATTTCCTTCACCTTGTTCACAATTAGATATTTATGGGATCATCCAGACTGTCTTCCAGGTGATATCTGGAACATGTCGGTTCCAGTAAGATATTCTATATATGGGAGAGACATGATATCTTCTTGGAATAAACTACGTATTCTCTTATTGCTGTTACCAAGTTCCTGTGAAAAGCAGATTTTTCCCACTGCTGACTCAGCTGGATCAGGGAGAGTGACTGAGGCAGATATTGAGCTGTCAGTGTTTTTATATAACATTAAAGTCCCTGAGGGTATGGCACCAAGCACCACTGAGAATTCCCCAACACTGACGGGAAAATTATATAGTGTAAGGAATTCATTGTAAGTAAGTAGTACTCCCTCGTTAAATTTTAAAACTTAGTAGCGGCCGCCATTGTTGGCAGCTGAAATTTGGCTGGGCCGCGCTATGAATTCTGGGATATGGTGGGCCACGAAGGACACACCCGACCCATCCTTCAAACTCGGGGGAATGAAGGACGCATTTGAAGGAGTCGAGGAATCGGGACAGCCTTCGTCGCCTGGCTGTGACGTCATCGGCCTTCAAATGCGGCCTCCGGAGGATGCAGCCGACGTTTTGGGACACAGCTTGTGTGTCTTTGTTGGTCATGTGACCTCCCAGGGACTACACATGGAAACGAGCAGTTTAGCTCAAATCTGGCAGGTTTCCATCGTCTGTTTTTGTCCTGATGTCCATGAACATGAACACTGTCCCTGTCAAACACGTCCAGATAATCTGATCCAGTGTTGTTCTTCTTCTGTGGTGTTTGTGATGGAGCTGCTGATCCTGATGTCCTCCACCAAGGGGGCAGCAAATTCAGCTGACTGTCATCATTTATTAAAAAGATGTAACAATGTGACATAATGCAATATAATAGTGTCAGTTACACATTGTGGGTTGCACTGTGGCCAGAATGGACATTACCTCCTGCCTAATGGAAGCTGTCAGCCATCCTGCAACCATGAATTAGATAAGCAGAAGTGAAGGGATTGTTAACAACAATTTAATAATAAAATGTAATGTGATAGTTGCACTTTATTAGCTCCCCACAATCGTATGAATAATAACCATGAATGCACTGCATGCTCATAGCAAGTTCTTTAGGTTTAAAGTGAGATCCTGCTTTAAAGGGCGCTTCATCTGCTGGGAATGACATGTTTCTTCTAGTATGTAAGGCTCAGCCCATCTTACTGGGACTTACTTTTGTAGATCCACATGCTCTAAACCTGCTGCTCCATGATTGGTGCAGAAGCTTTAAGCTACTATTAACAAATAATAACCATGGACTTAGTTGTTACTACAATAACTTATCATTGAGCAACTTTTAATTTTACTTGTAAAACTATGCAAGTAGAATTGAATGGGGCACAGTGAGCTGAGCACAGGCCCACTCTGTGACACTCAGAGGTTTGTGGATATCATACTGAGAGTATTGGACACAGTGCAGCCAGCTTGCAGCCACTTTCCCACCACTTTAGCACAATGTTTACATGAGACTCAGCCACACTAATGTTCCTGGGCAGACATGTGGTGCAGCATGGCTGATGGCACTGTACCTGCAGCTGTCATGGACAAGAACCACTCAATACCTCACCCAAGCCAAGCCTGTGCTGATGTTGTGATCTGAGACCGAGACACTAACCCAGGATCATGATATGATGTTGTGAGAGTTTCACTAAGAATTAGCTCTGATTACAAGATTTCAATCTATGGTAACTCTAATTTGTATTTACTTCAGTTTGTTCATCTTGGAGCTGTGTGCAGCTGAGGACAGTCTTATTATTACCAGGTGAGGATATGTAACAGCCACAGTCTGTAGAGATGATGTCACCATGGAGTGGTGATGTCACTGGAGCTGCCAATATGTGCTCCAGCCAAAGCTACACCAGAGGGTTGTGCTGTGTAACAGGTTGGTGCAGGTGGTGTTATCTACATTTGAACATTAGGCAACAGTCTCATGAAGACACTTTCTATTGTTCACTAAAGACCAACAATAACAGAGACAAAGGGAGAGCAGCAGAACTAGTGCTAACAATTAGCACTGCTAGCCTGCCCACCAACACCAGCTAATGTTCTAAAAACGATGATCAATGATTTTGCTGTAACGGCTCCAGCTGTCTGTGTCAGGGACACGTTGGAGATGAAGTGAGTGATCCAGTGACAAAGGTTTGGAAAGCTGCAGTCAGCTGAGACTAAAGGAGTCACCTGACCGAGAGACCAAATGTTTCACTGAGAACGTCCAGATGAACAGAATCAACCTTTGGGATAATCTGTTCCACACATCCATGTTTCACTTACTGCATTATATTTCCTCATTGCTGTGCACACAGGCCTGTGGCTTATAACCAACTCCAAGTTCAGACTCAGAGGCTGCTGAAGCTGTTTTCTGGAACAGAGACGTGTTGGATATAAAACCAACTCTTCTTTATGTGTCAGCACTGAGGAAAGGAGCAGCTTCGTTTCTAAGTGTATGAAGGACTGTAGCAGTGTGTGTGTGAGCTTTATTTCACAGACAGAACCATGTCAAAAACACAACTTCAGGTAAAAACAATACAAAATCAAAGAGTCTGATCAGAAGGATTAAACAGAGGAGTGTGGGACTGTTTTTAACAGACAGCAGGTTAAGCCAGGCTGGAGGAGTAAACTGAGCCTCGGTGTGAGCAGCAGTGTGTTTGACAGGAAGCTGAGATAAACAGTCTGGAGCCCATTTAGTGCTTCATATGAAAGTGTGAGGATTTGAAAGCAAATCTAAAATCAAGCAGGAGTCAGTGTGAGAATGATTTGTGCTTTTCCTCAGTCAGATGCTGGGAGTTTCAGTTCATCCATGTTCAGCGTGCTGTGCTTTGTGTAACAGGAGAATATGACAGTATAAATCAAGTCTTCATGTCACTGAAAGCCTCCACAGTCTGCTATGGAGGTGCATCAGTTTGGATTTACAAGAAGAACATTTCTTAAACCTGCCACAAGATGGCGCTCCAACAGAAGGGATGTCCACAGTGTAACACAGACACACACATACTGTGTGAATGTGTGAGTGAATGGGCTTTCAACACAAGGCTTCTGCTGCTACCTTTAATGACATAATTAGCTAACAAGAACAAACTGTTAATTACCACCAAAGAACGGCTCCAGATTTTAGCTGCTGACCATTTTGTGAAACGTTGATTACATCAGCTTATTGTTGATTTTTCAACCTTAATATCAGCTGCTTTAAAGGAGCCTCGTTCTCTCGCAGTAACACTTTTCTTCACTAGATGCAGTGCAGGCACAGTCTGTGTTTCTAAACTACACACTAATGTTCATTGTTGTGCAGCTAAATCCTCCCTCTGGATGGGAAGAATCCCTGTCAGGCTTCAAACACCTGGCTTGGTGTTCTGGAGCTAATGTGTCACCTGTGAGGACTCTGAGATGAACACACAGCAGACACTTCAGTTCTCCGTCTGTGTGTCCTCAGTTTCCCAGCATGCCTTGGCTGTGGTGGTGGAGGTGAATGAGGGGGAACATGCTGCTCTGTCAGCACTCAGGTTTCATACCTGGTGATCTCAGAGGACAAAGCGGCGTTACAGCAGCGCACGTTGATGAGACCTGATGCTCTGAACAGTTCAGACTTCAGCCTCACTCTGAGAAAACAAACGACTGACTGTCAGCAGCAACTACACCTGCTCCATCAGTGACGGAGAGAAGAACTGAGACTGAGAGACATACAGCTGCAGGTCAAAGGTCAGAAACGCCCGCTCTTTGTACGGGTCAGGAGTTAGTACTGCAGAGGTCAGAGGTCAGCTTGCTGACAAACCATTTGAAACAGTTTGGAGCTAAAAGCACAACAGCAGAGGAAAGAAGAGACACTGCAGAGATGATGCAAAATATTGTGTTTTGTTCTCAGCTGTCAAAAAGTGTAACACACGTGTTCCAGCACAGCCTTTGTGTACTTTCACTTCTCCATACTGTCCATTGGAAATCCTGTTTGTTACTTTTTGATTTCAGTCCATGTGTCCAAAGCAAACTTCTGTCCCACACTTTCTCTGCTGACTCTTCACCGATGCTCAGATGATCTCAGATGATTTCACCAGAACTCATCAAAATTCGGGCTCCACAGAAACCCAGACGTCACTAAACAAGCGTAACAAGCAAAGTGAAAACTGGTCGTTCAGCTTTATTGACCAAAGATAAGCTCACATGTCACCTCATGACACAGACACTTATTTCCACAGCATGCACGAGGACTGACAATAAGTGTCTATAAAGCCACTTCTATCTGCCACACCTGTGCTTCTGTCATGGTTGCTCTCCTCTCACTCTGTCATTTATCCACAGTCTGCCTCCCTCTGCTCCGTCAGCTGACGTCCTCTCTACACCACCTGCTGTGTTTTATCCTGCAAAAACACATTTAAGAAGCGTTGCACCGAGTAACGGGAGGAACTGCTATAAAATCCATTTAAAGGAGGTGGTGCTGAGTGCTGTGACTGGGGTCCCACCACTGACATCACGGGTGGAGGACATGTTGGAAAACTGCTACAAAGTGCTGTGCAGCCAGCAGAGCTTACAGTCTGTCCTGTGTGTCATACAGGCTCTCACACTTAGTGTTTCTGTGACACATTGAAGAGAAGTTTGTGTTGTTCACAGTTGTGCTTGTACTGAGTGACAGCTGACATGACCTAACAGGAATAATGTGTCTGTGCTGAATGAGAAGTAACACACAATGAAGTCTTGATGCATCTCAATCATCCAGGAAAGTGAGTCTGTTGCTTCTGTTCATCTGGACGCAGCGTTTTGTGGGAGAAACGTGTCGTCATCATCAGGTGACGTCTTCAGTCTCAGCTGCAGGTTTCAGTCTTACAAACAGGACATTTGCATAAAGACTGAAAGCAGCTGCAGGAACGATGGGCTGGGAGCTCCGTTCCTTCATCTTAATTATGCAGATTCTCAGGACCATTGATCAACAACCACTGATCCATGTCCATGAGTCCCATTCACAGAGATGTGGGAATGGCTGCAGTCACAGCATGTAAGATGGAAATAAATGAGAAGTATTTAGCTGAAGTGGATTTGATTTATGTTACTTCTTTTTTAACTTGTAGTTCTACATTGGAAGATTATTGTGATATTGAAATATAAAAATACATTTATATTCTATTATTTTCTCAAAATAAGCGTCACACTCGTGGAAGCCGGTGTAGCCGCCGAAACGCCTGCATTTATGGAGACTTTCAGCCCCAGGTAGGCCAGTTATGGATCTTCAGATCCACATTATGTCAGCAGCTGTTCTCCACCGTGAACTGTGTTCAAACAAACACGCTCACGCCTCACAGACGACAGCTTACAGTCTGTAGAGATAAAGTGACTTCGTACAGCCCCGTCTTCAGTCTTGTGGAGATGATCTCGACGCTTTGGTGGATGTTACTAGCTCCTGTGCAGTATTTTGTAAAGACATGATTATACCCCGTAAGCGCGTTAAAATTTACGCTAACAATAAGCCATGGGTCACTAAAAGTGTCAAATCCTGTTTAAGGAAAAAGAGACAGGCCTTTAAAGAGGGGCTGTTACCGATTTTCAGACAGCTACCAAGGAAATGAAAATCGAGATCTTGAAAGCAAAACAGACAAAAACCTTCTTGAAAGCAAATTTGCTGCAAAAACTTTTGGGTCTGCCTGGACTTGTATGAAAACCATAGCAGGGTTTCAAAATCCCCAGAGCAGCAGTCAGGTCATTTTAGATGTTTTAATTCAGACAGAGATTTTCAAACGCTTTAAACATGTTTTATGCTCGTTTTAGTTCTTCTGTTTTCAGCGAGGATATTTGGGAACTGAAACAGAAACTGAGAGATACTCAGCACTTTATCATTGAACTCAGCGATGTTAAAAAGGCCTTTCATACAGTCAATGTGAACAAGAGCCAGGTCCTGATAATATTAGTGGCCGCCTAATTAAATCTTGTGCTGATGAACTCAGGCCTATATTTCAGGTTATTTTTAACAAATCCTTGCAAACACAACATGTGCCCTCTCTTTGCAAAGAAGCAGTCGTGGTTCCTGTCCCTAAATCTAAACGACTTCAGGCCTGTTGCCTCACTTCAGTTGTCATGAAAGTCTTTGAAAAAATCATCAGAAATGTGATTATGAAGAGACTGAAGGTCAGCTGGATCCAATGCAGTTTGCATACAGGCCCAACAGAGGAGTGGAGGACGCACGTTTGACTTTACTAAATCTGATTCTTAAACATGTACAGAGTAAAGGGACTTTTGCAAGACTTCTTTTCATTGATTTTTCTTCGGCTTTTAATACAACACAGCCCCATATTTTAATTAAAAGACTTTTAGAACAGTTTGAAATCAGGAAAAACCTGCTGGGCTGGATTTTAGATTTTCTAACTGACAGGTCACAAAGAGTGAGAATAAATGGGGTTCTGTCTGACCCAGTGTTCTCCTCCACAGGTTCTCCTCAAGGCTGCGTCCTATCGCCCTTATTATTCACTCTCTATACAAACATGTGTCAGGGCAGACATGAAAACAGGGTCATTATTAAATATGCAGATGACTCTGTTATTGTCAGCTTACTGAAAGAGGGTGAAACTAACCACGGCCCAGTCATTGATGACTTTGTTCAGTGGTGGGAGGAGTCTTATCTCCAGCTGAACATATCTAAAACAAAAGACATGGTTGTTGATTTTAGGAAACAACAAAATGGGCACGGAGTCACTTTAATTAAAGGTCAGAAAATAGAGCAAGTACAATCATATAAATATCTTGGGACCATAATCAATGAAAAACTGAACTTTGATCAAAATTGCAAATCAGTTTGTAAAAAGGGTCACCAGCACCTTTATTGCCTTAGGAAACTTGTTCATTTCCACATTGACCAAAAAATGTTAACTTTGTTTTATCGTTCTTTTATTGAGTCTGTTTTATCCTTTTGTTTGGTGGCATGGTTCGGTCAGACCTCTGTCACAGAGAAAAACTCTCTGAATCAGATAGTGAGATGGTCCAGTCGTCTGATAGCTGAGCCACAGTCTTGTTTAGCCTCCCTGTACTCTGAGCAGGTACAGAGGATGGCTTTATCAATCCTTAAAAATGGTTCCCATCCTCTAAGGGGTGAATTTCAGCTTCTTCCCTCAGGACGGAGGTTTCTATTTCCGAGATGCAGGACAAAGCGTTATAAAAACAGCTTTGTCCCCGTTGCTGTCACTGAATTAAATAAGAACTGTTTTTGATTCGAAATATTAAAGTATGTGTCACAGTGAGCTTTATATATTTACTAGGTATGTGTGTTTTTAAAGGGATGTCAAATGCTGTCATTTGTCTGTAAAGCAAATTTACCTTGCCTTTGGGTATAAATAAAGTTACCTTACCTGCAGACGCTGTGCGCAGAGGTTCAGGAGCAGAAGTCCCGTTGTAAACATATCACGGCAGACCCGACGATGTTTGCATGAACGCGCTTTTTTTAAAAGTCAGGTCAAGGCTCCAAAAGCCCAAAGGCGATATAACAGTTTGTGTTTGCTACATGGATCATTGTAGCTCAGCTTTCCTTTGTTATATTTCTTTAAGAGCTCAAAATGTGTTCATTACATAAATCAAATGTAATTTTCTCTGTAGCACTTCATGGATTTCATAAGCAACACACTGTAGTTGTTCACACAAAGCATAAAGGTAAAAACAATATACACAGTGTTATCTTCATTTTAGATGTCACAAAGTATTTGCGGCTCCCAGTGTTTTCCCGAACCCTGACCCTTTGCGTGGAAACCGGGTCCAAAAGGCTCTTTGGGTGTTAAAGGTTGCTGACCCCTGCACTAGGCCCAACTGACACATATATTTGATTCCAAATACAAAAAATAATGTGTAACCTGCTGGAAGAATGTAGGAGGTTGAGACAGGATCTCAACACTTGGTGTCTGCAACAAAAGACAACAATATGTGGGCCGATCGTGGCTCAAGAGTTGGCAGCTCGTCTTGTAATCGGAAGGTTGCCGGTTCGAGCCCCGGCTTGGACAGTCTCGGTCGTTGTGTCCTTGGGCAAAAAAGCACTTTGGGGTCCTCAGGGACGAGTAAAGCGCTCTACAAATACAGGCCATGTAATGGCAGAAACATTCTCTAGTGTAAATCCTGACTAGTTCATTAACTACAGATCAGTTTCAGTGAACATTATTCACAGAGGGATCTGAGTTCCTTATACCAGACTCTACAGAAACTGTAACACTGTACAGCTCTGCGACCCAACAATATGACAACAATGTAACACACACTAGAATCATCAAATAAAGCCCCACTAACCACTAGAACTAACTAACTAGCACTGGACACTTGCATATTAGAGATTTCTACCACCATAGGAGGCGAGATATCATCCTTGAACCAGAGCATCCAGCCCTCAATTTCGGACATAAAAAGCGACGTGGCCAGGCATGATAACACTTTGACTGAACTGCAGGACTGTGCCTCGAACCACTCTGACACCATCGCCACTCTCCAGGCCACTGTGGAGCGTTTGTCTGCGGAGGTAAAGAAGTTAGATGAGAGATGTGGAGCTCTTGAGGCACTCCAGGAGGAATAATTTAAGAACTGCAGGAATACCAGAAGGCACAGAGGGACCCAAGATGACTGAGTTGGTTCACACCTGTTGGCGGAGGCGCTATCTCTCGAGGAGAAGCCACTCATCGATCGAGCACATAGAGCGAATCGCCAGCGTCCCAAACAAAGTCATCTTCCTCGGCCCATCATCTTGAGATTGCACTACTACCACATTGGTGAGGAAATTCTGCTGAAAGCTGCAGAGAACAAGAACCTGATGTATAAGGGTTTTTAAAATAAACATCCTCCCAGATTTCCCTCCCTCTGTTGGAAACGCAGAGCCGCATTTGCAAATATGAGAGGAAGACTACGTGGGATGACCGGCGTCAGGTACAGACTGCTATACCCTGCAAAGCTGTTAGTGACCCATGGTGATGTGAGGAAAAGCTTTACCGATCCCAAAGAGACCGTAGACTACGCGGAGAAGCACCTCTCCCACCCACCTTCAAATGTATTAAAAGCAAGGATATATCTATATGTCTAACGCTGACACAGCACTGTGTTTCTTCTTTTCCCTTTATATTCCATGTAAAGGTGAATATGGAGCGTTTATGGAGCTCGTTTATTGACCAGCTGTCAGTTAGAAGGTAAGAGTTACTAGGTTAACAGAGGTTAGCAGTAACAGTACGGGGAAGTATATTGTGTTGTTCTTTTGTTGGTTTTTATTTTATCCTACTTTACTTTGTTATTTTGATTTTACCTGTTGTGAGTGCTTCCCGTAATTCTCCTTTTTCTTGCGCCGCTGCGGCCAGAGTTCACAACATTACATATTTTTGTATCTATAAACAGGAAGCTGACACTCTCCAGACTTTATCAAAGGTGTGAGCGTCACAGCAGAGGCCTTTGTGTCAACGTAGCTGAAGACAAAACACAGAAACACATGAAGGAGATTTTCCTGGCCTGGATTTTATACAAATATTCTGCAGTACATCAAAAATGAAAGAAAACCATTAGTCAACATATGAACATCACCTCTGAAGTTACAGAGCTTTGATTGGAGACACAGCTGAGCGTTTTGCATTTTGCATAATTAATTACATAATTAATTATGTAACCATAATTAAATGGTTACATCATCTTTAAAGTCCCCAGAGATCAGGAAAAGGGCCTGAGGGTGCTGTGTTTGGAGTCTGCTGGTTACAGTGTGCAGGACCTCACAGGCTGCTGCAGCGTTAGCAGAGGGCGGGACATACACAGCTATCATAATCACGTGTGTAAACTCTCGTGGTAGATAGTACGGTCTCATGCTAACCGCTAGCAGCTCAATGTCCTTACAGCGTAGCGTCTCTTTGATAGAGAAATGCCCAGAGTTACACCATCTATCGTTCACAAACACAGCCAGACCCCCTCCTCCCTTCTTACCACTCTCCGCTGTTCTGTCATAAGAGGCTCAGCAGCTAAAGCAGCACACCTGGGTCTCCCAGCCTATTAAAAGCAGCCCTTTGCTTCACCTGCTTCACTAAACATTATTATTTTAAGCAGAGTGGTGTGATTCATGTAGGCATTGCTGTGTGACAGGATGACTTTTCTTGCACACCCACCAAATGAGGGCGCACATGCTTCCACGCCCACTGGTGACTGCACACATCCTTTCAAGGAAGCATTTCATTCATCCCTAACAAATGGAACAAAACACTGTGCAGCGTGTTCAGGTTTGAACGTGGCCCTGGCCTCTCTCTGCATCCACCTGGCACATGCAACACACATCCACTCCCTGCTGAGCTGCTTGTATTTGATGTGTTGAAGTTTTGGTAAAGTTTGAATAAATTCCACTTTATTTATAGGAACATTTCATCTGTGGACTCCTGCTTCCCCTCTCCTTGAGCCAGTTTGTGACGGGAACATGACATAAGAAAAGTAATTTATCCCTTTTTGATTCTGTGTATCTGGCGCTCATCCAGTGAGTTCACACTTGGCAGAAACAGACTGAATTTGTCTGGAGAACTTTGGCTTCATCCAAGTTAGATAAACACACTGTGTCTCTGTCAAAACAGCAGTGTAGTTGTGGCACTCCTGTGAGGGAATGACCACATGAATATTATTTTGTGTAAAACACTCATGTAACGGGACATTTTTCATTGCTATATGTATTTATTTTCAGTTTCTTTAAGAGGATAGAAAATCCATGTAACAGGGATTCATTTTATGTTAGAAAGCAGTGAGGGCGGAACTTTGGTGCTTGCTCCGGGGTTTCGGGGAGCAGTAAGTGGAGCCCACCTTCCGCTGCTTCCTCAGACACGTTCTGGAGGAAAGCAGAGACGCATCGTGTCTTCCTTACTCTGCTCTTCACCTGCTTTTACAGGTCGGTACACGGTGCTCGCACCGAAAATGTTGTTTATTGTCACCATGGTTACCCACGTTAATGTGAATGGGAGAGTTAAGGCGGTCCGCCAAAGTTATTTATATGTAAACACGGGAGAAAACCAGAGGAGTGTCCCGCGCGACCGCACCGCGAGCCCGCTCGTTAGGTGGAGCGCTCGTGAAGCAGAGTCAGTGCGCTCCTATGCTCTGTGCAAACGTGTTGTAATGCTCCAATCAAATCAGTTCTGTGAGATGTGAATGTTAATAGTTCTGTTAAAGTGACTGAGTAGATTAGCTAGTGTAACACAAGCACTCTGAGCAACTCTGTGTAGCTAACAGAGGCATTCATGGGTTGATTCAACAAGCTGTGTTTCATGATGCACTAAATAGTGATTTTGTCAGTAAATTACTGGAGGGAACAAATGTAATGTATTTACCAATGCTGTTATTGAATAGAACTGTTTAGCCAGTAAGACACTGCAGAAGACAATGTGATGTGTTTATTGATATGATAAAAGGATGTAGCTGTTATGGAAAGAAGTGTGAACTTGAGAAACTGAACCAGTTAAAAAGAGTATATTTCACTGATGTTGTGAAATAAGTAAATGTAATTGATGTGAATGAGGAACCAGCTGAACAGTATATTGAAAGCTCATGTTTAGTGTTTTATAGCATTTATTTGTGTGAAATAAATCAGACTCAGACACGTTCTGGAGGAAAGCAGAGACGCATCGTGTCTTCCTTACTCTGCTCTTCACCTGCTTTTACAGGTAACATATTTGTCATCGAGGTCTTCATCCTTGGGACCCGTAACATAGTAACTTCTTCATTGTTATACTTCTATAGTTTTCCCATTTTGTGAGCTGTGGATGTGGAAAGTGTCTCAGTGACACATCCACATGAAAACGGCGTTACCTTCGTTCATTTGCACGTCAAATGAACGAGCTGTTTGGACTTTAACGTCACAGCTGATGCTTCGATACTCGAACTCAAGAGTTCAGCTTCCACTCAGAGGTACAAGTACACACAGCAAAGATAAACGTGTACACAAGGTGGAACCCACAAGTGCACAGCTCCAACCAGAGATGGGCAGTAATCCGATTACTTTTTTCAAGAAACGAGTAAAGTGAGGGATTACTATTGCAAAAAAGGTAATTAGATTACTGTTACTTTCCCGTAAGCACGCTGCGTTACTGCGTTACT